>NC_050474.1:11868885-12053707 GCF_013373865.1 Monomorium pharaonis
CGTTCTTCCCTGCCTTACCTGTTCTCCCTGAAATATCCTTTCTACCGAATAAAGAGTTAAATCCTATAAGGCTGGACGTAACATTATTGTAGAAGAATTATTATCTATATTTAAATTTTTAAATAAAATTTCATTATGTCATGGCAGAACATGCTGCATTTCTGCTATGTTTCTGCTATCATATGGTTTGTTCGCGTCGCCATGCCCCGACATGATCCTACTCACTCCAATGCATTCTAATAGGTTGGCGTCATCGGAATCAACGTATTGGAGTGCGTTGGGGTGAATAGGAGCATGTCGGAGCATGTGACGCGAACAGACCCATAATGTGCTTTCAAATAAGTTTTATTTCTGCTGACATTCTGCTGTTACATTGTCACAGCAGGTTATGTGCAATCTTAATATGCATTCAGCTGACAGATTGTGCTAGCATACAATGGTTGAAATTTGCTATATACATGCTGACAAACTCTGCTTAATTTTTGCTACATATTTGCCATTACATTATGACGCATACTGTGCTCGACTTTTGTTACGATTTTGACGATGAACTGAAATGGCATGTTTTGCTAAAATATTAATAGCATTCTGTCGATATAATATGTAGCACATAAATCACACAATGTGCTCTGTCCGATTTTGTTATTTAGGTTGTTTGTTAACAGAACAAAATAGAGCAACAAAATTAATTGCGATAAAAACGTAAGTTCCTAAACACAATCAAGATTAAATCATGTATGTTATCGCTAATGTATAACATATAACAACATATAATGACATATAACAATATTACACGCACGCACGCACGCACGCACGCACGCACGCACGCACGCACGCACGCACGCACGCACGCACGCACGCACGCACGCACGCACGCACGCACGCACGCACGCACGCACGCACGCACGCACGCACGCACGCACGCACGCACGCACGCACGCACGCACGCACGCACGCACGCACGCACGCACGCACGCACGCACGCACGCACGCACGCACGCACGCACGCACGCACGCACGCACGCACGCACGCACGCACGCACGCACGCACGCACGCACGCACGCACACACAGGGTGAATTTTAATGGATGTCCCGGCTTTTTACCATTAGAGATTTACCTACGATAACTTACCGACTGTATCTCTAAAGATTCGCACGGTCCATAGGTGACAGCTCTGTGGGGCGGCGGCAAATTAAAAAGTATTTCAATATTTTATATTAGAAAAAACTGATATCTACACATATTTTGCCAATAACGTAAAACATTAACATGCCCAAGAATAAATTTGTACATATCTATTATAAAATTTAATTGTGACATTGTAAAATACAATATGTCAATGTTACAAATGCTAATTATAACAAATTTAAAATTAAAATGATATTTTTCACGTATTTGCAATTTTTTTTACTTATGAGTTTAAACTTTTGACAGTGAAAATGCACAATTATCTCATATGTTACATTTTATTTCTATAAAACGGTGTAGTGAAAACAATTGAAACTTGGCAGATATTTTCATCTATTTATATACTAAATGTACAAAAAAGTTCAAAACACTGGTACTATTCTATATTTTTTTAGTTGTTTTATCATGATTTTACATGGTATCTTTTTTCATCTTATGGAAAAAGACGATCTTGACGGATAAAACAGCTAAAAAAATATACAAGAAATAGTACCAGTGTTTTGAACTTTTTTGTATATTTAGTATATAAATAGATGAAAATATTTGCCAAGTTTCAATTGTTTTCACTACACCATTTTAAAGAAATAAAATATAACTTGAGATAATTGTGCATTTTTACTGTCAAAAGTTTAAACTCATAAGTGAAAAAAATCACAAATACGTGAAAAATACCTTTGTAAGAGTAAAAATAAGACTCCAACCATCGTTCAAGTTTCTTACATCTAGATTTACTATGCGTTAGACAGATATTTAAGTATTTCAAATATCATGCACTTTTGTCTAAGATTTATGTCAGGGGTTACAATCTCGTATTGTTCTTCGATTACCGGCATTTGCAGCGCCATCACATTCTTACAGGGCCTAGATGAGAACTAAAATCCTACCCGGCTGATAAAAAATATGCAAAAGAACGATTTATCTGCAATAATAGAAATATATATATATATATATTTTTTTAAGGAATATATGTTTTTTTAAGGAATAATATTAAACATATTGTTTAGTAATTAATTTTATTCATATTAAATTTTTATTTATTTATCTTTGTACATAAAACCAATATTTACGTGGTAACAATAAATATTTTTTACATTTATTTACATTTAGCAATATTTTTTGTCTGAAAATCTTTATCTGTAACAGAAATATATTACATATGGTTAAATATATATTGTTTAGTAACTGTCTTATTGTTATAAAAGTTTCATTTCCTTATTTTTACTTTTCCGATATTTTAGTGATATCCTCTGTGTTTGATAATACATATAATTTGTATTTAAGTCGTCTTGTACGTTTCCTCAAAGAATTTTATTAATAAATTTGTACCACTCCAATATAAATTGCTGTGCAAAACTATTAAGCAGATTATTTTGTATTTCAATACAATGAAATTTGGGAAAAATTTCGGTAAAATGTTGTATAAGTTTTTTATTTACTTTTGTCTCGTACAAAAACTAGGAAATCGCATTTCAGCAATTTCTGTGGCATACTTTAATATCTCTGTTGTGTTATTGTCCTGTAGTAATGCAATACATTGAGTGCATTTCATTGTCATTTTCTTTTTAACTATATCTATTGTTTTATGTGTATCAAAATTAATATGTATTGATGAGGTGTTTGGAATAGCGGCTTCATCACATTTGACATTTGCTTCTGTCTCTTCAACATCTGTCATTTTAATTTGTCCTGCTTCAAATAAGGATAATAATGGTTGTAAATTCTTTATTTTCTTCGCAATTTGCTGACATAGAATGCCTTGATGTAAGATTACAAGTGAGTATTGCTTTAAAAGCTATTCCAAATAAATATAGTGTAGGATTAATATTTCTGTGTCTATGATCTCTTATCTGGCTAAACAAATTTTCAAGTGGATTTTGATTTAAATATTTCAAATTTAAGGATTTAAAGCCATACTTTTGGAGCATCTCTCATAAAAGTTTTGCACCTTGTATTGTTCGTATCCGATTTGTTAAACATTTAGGTTTATTTCTGTTTAGAAATTTATGGGTTTTTGCATCAACAAATTCCATTTGTTTTAGTTCGTGCAATGCTTCTTGTCAAAATTTTAAATGTCTGCCACTATTTTGCGTAATAATACCAGATAACCCTTGTCCAGTCTTTCCATTGAAAGAATCAAACAATTTGTCGAATAAAAATATAACATCTGCTGTTGTAGCAGCATCTTTAGACAAATTTATTGTACCATGTTGAGTCTTTACAATACCTGTAATAAAAATTTACATTTTAACATGTTTTTATAATATGTGGAGCTGATTAATTTATTATAAAAAATAAATATTTTCTTACCTTCATTAAAAGTCAATAATATATCAATAAAATTTGCCATACTATGGCTTAAAACTTGTACTGCATATTTTACCTTCATCTTAGGTATTAAATGCGGTAAAATATGACGATCGGTTATTTTTGAACGCTGGCGTTGCCGCAGAAAAGAATATTTATCTATTTCATACGCCATTTTAATATAATTCCAGGATGCATACTGAGGATTGTGAGCATTTTTATTAATAAGTAAGTCTTTGTCTAATAAATTGTTACGAATGCTTTTTTGAAGATGCACATAATCAAACAAAGGTACAATACGTTGTTGCCCGATATAAAATACATTTTCCAGTGCTTGTGTATCTAAACAAAGAAATAGTATAGTATTACATTGTAATTATTAATGTGCGTGCGTGCGTGCGTGCGTGCGTGCGTGTGTGTGTGTGTGTGTGTGTGAGTACTTACTGCATTTATCTTGTCTGAAATATCGTGCATGTGTTTCTTTAATTAAATTATTTATTGCTGCAATATTTGTTCCTCTTTGATCACAAACTGTTGCTATTGGTTTCAAATTACATCTGTGAAGATGTTTAATCCATTCTTTTATCTCTCTTGTAAGTTAAGTAGTATTAGTTGAACTATTGCAAAATCCATATCCAATAGGCATACGGCGACCAGATGATAAACATCTAATATGAAAAAGAATGGCTTGATCGGCAAATTTTCTCGTTCGAGTTGTTCACCAATCTTCGAAGCCGATAATTTTGTCGTTTTTGACATCATATGTTAGAGCAGGTTGCCATTTCATCCCAAGCAAGTATTACATACTGTTCCTTTGACGCCATCTTATTTGCAGTTAAAGTAAGATATTTTAAGATTATATTATTATAACCACTATTAATAGAAATTTGCTGTAGCTGTTTATTTAAAGTTGTATAGGAAAGACATAATAAATACTTGGATAGGTAATTATAACAAGAACGAGATCTGCGATACATTCCAAGACAAAACATTTTATCATTTATAGTATATCGTCTTGCCTAGACAAAAGTAACAAAAATAGGAAAAAATTGTTGAAGATATGAACAAATTATAATTAAAATGAATATATAATTAAAATAAACAGAATATTATTGTAATTGGAATTGTAGTTATGTGTATTATTAGATTACAGTAAATACAAATATCAATACTGGATAAATTATTTTGTATGGGAATGGTATATCTAATTTATAGTAATGTATAAATGTAAAATAAAACATCCCACCAAACACCAAGTTACATGTAACGTACCTGTTAGTTGTAATTTCCCACTCAACAATGTAATTATAATATAACACGTGTGTTATATTGCAATTATATTATTGAGTGGGAAATTACAACTAACAAGCACGTTACATGTAACTTTGTGTTTGCTGGGATGTTTTCTGTTAAATTTAGATATAATATAATTATTAAATATAATTATTGAAGTTACCCAGGTAGCAAGGTGACGTCTAATTGACGGCATTTTTTGGTCATTTTATGACGAACCAGACGTCATAATGTCGAGATAAAATGACGTCTAAATGTCGTAAAACTGACGTACATTTGTCTCATCTTAACGACGTCATATATTGACGTCAAAAATACGTCATTATTTTCATATTATTGACGTCATTTTCAAGAAGCTAGTATCGTACATTTGACGGTATTTTATTGTTATTTTTATGAAAAAACATAGGTTTTTAGGTTACATTTAATAAAGACGACATTTTAACGTCATTTTTATGACTATCCCAGGTAGTAAAAGCCGTTATTTTGACGTTTTAGAAAATATTTCGAGTACATGTCCTATATATGCAGTACTTGCATTATGAAAATATCGAAATAACATAATTATAATGTAAAAAAAAATCTACGTTGTTTCTCAACAAGCATCACGACCCACCACACCATAGTCACGTTTGGAATTGCCTAACTTCCGCGGTCACCCATCCAACTCTGAACCGCCGTCGACGTTGCTTGACTTCGAAGATCGTACGCTACTTAGCCCTTTGTGATGATCCATGAACACTTGATGATCATGAATACATATTTGTTATAGATCAGTTCAATAGATGCGAGAAACATGAAACTTGTAGTTAACTAATATTTTTATAAATAAATATAAATTTACAGTTTTTTTCCTGATTTTTACATATGCAAAATAACATGTGGAATAACTTATAGAAATATGTTTTTGCTCTATTCTTTTGATAAAGCTAAATTATACCTCAGACAAAACGCAATATTTCTAAAATATTTATAAAATATTTATAATATTTATTTAAATATTTTATAAATACTTTTGTGGTCTTAGATTTGACAAATCATAAAGATTTATCATAAATATTATAAAAATATTTATGAAATATTTATAAATATTTACAAAATATTACTTATACAAATCTTTATCTTTTATTTATCATAAATATTATATAAAATATTTAATTTATATTTTAATATGTTGAATAAAGATTTTTTTTTCGTATATATAAAATATGTGTAAAATATTTATATAATATTTTGAAAAAATAAATATTAATAAATATTAATAAATATTTATCATAAATATTATGTGCTGCCTGGGATGATTCTAAAATATTGATAGTATTAATTATATAAAATATTATATTAATTTTAATAATGTTGTTTATTAACCAATCTTTAAATAATGATAGTTATAGGTAGCAAGGTGTCGTCCACTAGACCTCAATAATTTGTCATTTGAGGTCAAATCGTCAATTATTACAAAGAATTATAGTTAACGTCAGTAATTAGTCACTAATAAAATCTTATTAATACGTCGTAAAATGATCAATTAACTGACGTTATTAATTAGTCAAGAATATGACGTCGGAAATACGTTGTAGGATGGATAAATGACTGACGTAATTAATAAGTCAAAAAATGACGTTACTATTACGTCTTAATTTGGTAACATGACGTCTGCGACCTTAAATGACGAATTATTGACGTCGTATTAACGTCACCTTGCTACCTGGATATATGTATTGTATTTATATTATCAGTTAACTTTTTATTAGTTATCCAACCCTGTATAAGGTTAATGTAAAAAATACAATTTAATAATGATTGATATAAATAACATATTCAATAATTATATATTCAATAACATGTTCAATAATTATAGAGAAAATGAAAAAATATTGAATAAGTTGTTTCGAATCTTACCTTTGGTGGAATATCATTATTTCTTACTATCATATTGATAAATTGTTCTCGTACATCTATAGTTTTATCTATTTTATTACTTGATTTGTTTAATACTATTCTATTTATATCCTTCTGTTGTTTCAATTTATTTAGGATTCTCTTCATATAGCTTTTTTCTTTTTGTAACTTAATTGTTCTCTCGTACAATTGTTTTGCTTTTGGACATAAATATTTTTTCGCGTTATTTCTCCAAGATTAGGTCTGTTTCGGAATTGAGAACTGTAAGAACTTTTTTGCTTCTTTAAATGTTCAATTTTGTGATCTTCTTCGCATGGATTTTGAGTCACCTGTTCTTTGCACAGATCTTGGGTAACTTGTCCTCCTTCACATGGATTTTGAGTCACCTGTTCTTTGCACAGATCTTGGGTAACTCGTCTTTCTTCACATGAATTTTGAGTCACCTGTTCTTTGCACAGATTTTGGGTAACTCGTCCTCCTTCATATGGATTTTGAGTCACCTGTTCTTCGCATAGAATTTGAGTAACTTGTCCTTCGCATGGTGATAAATCAGATAATGAATCATTTGTCATAAATGGAACAGCAAACCGACTCAATCTACGAATTTTTATTCCGCTATAATCACTATCGTGAAAATGCTTGTAACAAACGCGTAATTTATGTATTTCAGTTTTATCATGTGCCTTTAGCGTCAAATTTTGCAGCCACGTGTTTCGCATCTCCAAGTTCGTTGGAAACACATTAAAAGGTGTAGTGCCTGTGGATGAACATCCACGTATGCAACACGCTCGCACCATTTTAATAATTAGCACTAATTTTACTTATTTTTACTCTTCAATTTATTATTCTCTACACAGCCTGAATTACCGAATCAGTTCTTTATGCAATATGGTGGACTATTTAGTTCTCATCTAGACCCTGTAAGAATGTGATGGCGCTGCAAACGCCGGTAATCGAAGAACAATAGGAGACTGTAACTCCTGATTTATGTCCGATACATTCTTAAAATTGGCTCGTTTTCACCTCTGTAAAATTTAATCTTTTTTTTTTTTAATTTACGAGGTGGGAATGCATTTACGCATACCCTCGCCGCCGATGACTCACGGGCGAGGGTTATGTGGGACTCACGAGTTTGTGAGCGGGAAGGCTAAGTCCTTCCCGTTCGCATGCAATACCCGTACTCCCCACTAAACCCACCTCGGATGGCCGTTACTGCGTGCTATGGAGGGCCCCCAAGAATCGCTATCCAGCATAATTGCCAGAGGGCCCCCCCACGCAGGCGCGCCACTAGACGACGCGCGCGTCGCTCCGGGGGAGCGGAGCGAACGTCTCCCAAATAGGAGAGTCCCACCCTCCCGGTCGGTCCGTTTGATCCAGACCGCAGCAGCTCCCAATTCGGGGCAGGGGGGAGAGACCGGTTGTTCGTCTCCCCCACGACCACTACCCCTCTGTCCCCTTCTCTCCACGACGTGCGGAGGAGAAAGACGGGGAACCGATGTTAGAGCGGTCTCCCAAAATATTACACTCGTCGAGGGGGCGAGGGGCAGGAGCGAACGGCGCCCCAAGTAGCTCCCGCCCTCCCGACAGCCCGCGCGACTAACAGCCATTTGGGGGAGGAGGCCCCATGCCCAAGTCTCACGGGCGGGCTCCCAGCCGGCGGATGTTGTAAGTGCCCGATGGGAGGGTCGCGCCACACTAGCGTCCCTCCGGGCCAACCTCCTCGCCGCTCACTCGCTTGAGCGGCTAGGGCGCGCCATCGGCGCGCCCGTTCCTCTTCTTCCCCATCCGGGGGGTGTCCCCGCTTAAACCCGGCCGCCCGCCGCAGGCCCGAACGGGGCCGAGGGGGCGGGCGCTGTAAAATCTAACCTAACCTAACCTAATGCGCCTTTAATGGAACCAAAGAGGGTGGTGTGGAAGACCACTATTATTTTTTTTAATTTTAAATTTGTTATAATTAGCATTTATAACATTGATATAATGTATTTTACAATTTCACAATTAAATTTTATAATAGATGTATACAAATTTATTCTTGGGCATGTTAATATTTTACGTTATTGGCAAAATGTGTGTAGATATTGTTGTGTGTAGAAATGTGTGTACATTAGTTTTTTCTAATATAAAATATTGAAATACTTCTTAACTTGCCGCCGCCCCACAGAGCTGTCAACTATGGACCGTCCAAATTTGAAAAGATACAGTCGGTAAGTTATCGTCGGTAATAAATCTTTGATGGTAAAAGGCTGGGACATCCATTAAAATTCACCCTGTATATGTATATATATATACATATACAGGGTGAATTTTCATGGATGTCCCGGCTTTCATCATATATAATATGTCAACCGGACCCTCCCCTCCTTCCATTACAAAAAAAAATCTTAACAATTTCTGCTAGTAACCAAAATGTAGCTTATAACTTTCGGAAGCACTGTGGCGTTTAAAAAAATCCAACATGGCGGCTCTAGTACAGCGGCTGGAAACTGTACACACGAAAAAATTTCACTTATATGTGATTTTATCGTTCGAATCATGACGAACTTTTACAGAAGAAGCATTTTCAAGGGTATTCAAGGGTGCCCTCTCGAAATCTGGCATCAATTTTTTATTTCATAGATCCCTAAAGGTTGGAAATAAGAGTGGAAGGCGTGATTTCACGATTTTTCAAGTTTTTTGTTATTAATCAAAGAAACAAAAAGTTTCTATTACAAATTTCAACTAGTTCTCGGAAAATCCATACGTACTCTATTTCCTCAGAGTGAGAATTAGGGGTAGGGGAATTTAAAAAAAAATGATGTGGTAATGCAGGTACAGAGCGTGTGATATATCATTCTCGACGTTTTTCTGCATGCTTATATCGAATTTGGTTATAAAATATATGACCATATCTTGTTACCTCGCATTCAGTTTTGTAAAATTCAAAATGGCAGATCCAAGATGGCGGACAAGAAAGTGAAAGAGGCTTCAATCTTCATAAAACTTAAAATGTAAGGGTTTCCGGGATCGCTGATTACGAATCTGGTATTACTTTTCCAAAATTCAAAATGGCGGATCTAAGATAGCAGATAAGAAAGTGATAACAGAAAATTTGAAAAATCGTGAAATCACGCTTTCCACGCAGTGTGTACACAGTTTCCAGTCGCAATATTGGGGCTGTCATATTGGATTTTTCAAAACGCAAATGCTTTCAAAAGTTAAGTTACATTTTGGTCTATAGGAGGCTATAGGAGAGAAAGATTCTCGGGAAAAACGTCTTATCGCGATCTGGCAGTGCGCGCAGTAAGGCGATGGGGGAATAGCGGGCGGCAATAGTGAAGCAGCGACCGCGAAAGTAAACATGTGCGGAGTGGGCATAGATTTACTAGAATAGACTGGTCATGAAGGTAGTGGGGGTATCCGTCACTGAGAAAAGAATAACTGTTGTTAAGATAAGTTGCTATCTCTTTCTAATGCAAAATAGTGGGGAAAGCATACCCAGGTAGCAAACACAAGTCATTTTGACGTCAAATTTTGGTCAATCTTTGACTATTATTGACGTCACTAATTGATGTCTTAATGACGTTAAAATGACGGTCTAATGTCATACACTGTTGACGTCACAATAAAGACGACATTTTAACGTCATTTTTATGACTATCCTTAGTAGTAAAAGTCGCCGTTATTTTGACGTTTTAGAAAATATTTCAGGTACATGTTCTATAAATGCAGCACTTGCATTGTGAAAATATTGAAATAACATAATTATAATGTAAAAAAAAATAAATTTACGTTGTTTTTCAACAAGCATCGTTATCCCCACCACACCATAGTCACATCTGGCATTGCCTAACTTCTGCGGTTACCCATCCAACTCCGAACCGCCGTCGACATTGCTTGACTTCGAAGATCGTACGCAATCTAGCACTTCGCGATGATCCATGAACACTTGATGCTCATGAATACATATTCGTTATAGATCAGTTCAATAGATGTCAGAAACATGAAACGTATAGTTAAATAATATTTATAAATAAATATAAATCTACAGTTTTTTTACTGATTTTTACATATGCGAAATAACATGTGGAATAACTTATAAAAATATGTTTTTGTTCTGTTCTTTTGATAAAGCTAAATTATATCCCAGACAGCATATAATATTTATAAAATATTTATAAAATATTTATAATATTTATTTGAATATTTTATAAATATTTATTCAAATATTTTATAAATATTTTTGTGGTCTTAGATTTGACAGATTATAAAGATTTATCATAAATATTATAAAAATATTTATAAATATTTACAAAATATTGTACAAATCTTTATTTTTTATTTACCATAAATATTGTATAAAATATTTAGTCTATATTAATATTTAGTCTATTTTAATAATATGTTGAATAAAGATTTTTTTTCATGTACTATATATAAAATGTGTATAAAATATTTAAATAATATTTTAAAATAAATATTAAAAAATATTTCTAAATATTTATCATAAATATTGTGTGCTGTCTAATTATAAATATAGAGATTAATGGTGATTAGTATATACAGGGTGAATTTTAATGGCTCTCAACAATGGATCCCAACATTTTATCATGAGAGATGGAATTACCGACTGCAATCTTAGTACACGCATGTCGACATATGTATGTGTAAATGCCGTACATGTGTGTACTAAGATTGCAGTTGGTAATTCCATCTCTCATGGTAAAAAGTTGGGACAGCCATTAAAATTCACCCTGTGTAGTCTTTGGAATCAATAGATTTTTTTATGTTTGTTTATATGTTTATATGTTGGATTATGTTCATACAAATTAATAAAAAATAAACGCATAAAATTCAAATTATTATATTTGCTAACCGAGAAGCAGAATCGAATTAATACGTCATAATAAAGTCACGGAATGACGGCGAGAAATAGGACCAAAATATTACATCATAAAGACATTGTTAAATAACATTAATATGCCGTCATTTAAATGTCATGGTCGCATTTTGGTCATAGAACGTCATTTGTACCAATATGACAAAAATTTGACGTCAAAACATAGAGCTTGTATTAATGGAGGGGCCATTGCTATATGCCGGAGTCCGCGTGGGGAAAATCGACAGAGACATGAATATATTTTCATATATTCTGTCTCTTTTCGTGTTGGACATCCCCACCACTCCGTTTTCTAGAAGGAAAGAAGCGCACATACGACAGGTACGAGCCTACCTAAGTAGGAATACTAGGGGGGTTCTAACCCGGGAGCTCTGAGGGGATGCGGGTGTGCGGGGGAACTTGTGGGTGCGGGGGGTGTTACGGCGGGGAGGGGTGACGTCACCTGGGGCTCCGGGAAGAACCGCTTATCAGAAGTAAACTGATATCAGATGTAAACTATTTTGCGGTGCCTTTGAAAAAAACTTGATATGTTCTTGAAAAACTTGATATGTTTTTATAAGGGGTATTGATATCAAAAAATGCTACTTTTTACTCCCTCCCTGTTTTGGGTGTTAGATGGGGGGGGGGGCAACGTTGCATTAAACATGTTGCAACATGTTTCGCGATAACGTGATTGGCTCTCGATGATCACGTGATCAAGCTAAAACGTTGGCAACGCTGTAATTTTATTGGGTGTGATGAGTGCTCCAGTTGAGACAAAGGATTAAAAAATTTGTGGAGGGGTGTACAATATAAGAAGAGTTCTGACAATGGTACCACATCACTCGCGTGTTACAAGACGGACAGCAAAACCTCCTCGACAACGTTGCTTCTCAGTCGGTGGAAGACAAACTTCAAAAGCTTCCCGAAACGTACAGCATGAACTATTACGTTCCGATCCAACAGAACGAGGCGTATGATAAACCGTAAGTATTTCTTATAATTTTTAAAATTTTCTTCATATTAATATCTTATATTTTTCTATAGCGAGCTATATTCTTTTTACAGAGCATTATCGCAGCCGCGTTATACTCCATGCATCTTGGGTAGGAGATACGCCTTGATTACCACAGCATATAAATACTTGGATATTGGAATCGGCCTATATCGTGGGACCTATATCCTATGTGGAAATACTGCTTGGCGACAAGGGCAATCAGATAATTTTGCCATACGCAACATGGAAAACGTTTATAGATCGACGGGTGGATATTGAACGATTTGTGCAGTCAACTTATTTTGACTGCACAACGATTTGTACAGTATCTTCAAGATTTGCAGTTTGCGATCTGATTATAAAACTTGTAAAAATGCGCGATGAAAATATTATAAAGTTGGTGTTGCATGATAATTGCATGTACATGAAGCCGTCAACCTTACTGTTCCTGTATGAACTTGAAGATTGTGTTGATTATGTATGTCGTCAATTAGATCAACATACGTACAGCGTGAGCAATAAATATAGGAAGTTTATTACTATTTTGCGTCAAAATCATATCACTAATAAAAGCGACGCTATAAAGTTATTACGCGAAAAATATGATAAAACATGTCTCGTAGAGTGTGAGCTAATTGCTTACGCTTTTGATAATATTGTGTATGATGCTTTATATGACAAGTAAAATGTGTAAAGAAAACCAGTCTTGTAAACTGTGAGCTAATTACGTTGTGAATCATATTGTACGTTATGCTTTATATAACAAAATAAATGTATAAAAATGATATTGTTAGAATTATTTTTTTCTATATAGTTTTAAGTTAAAAATTATTGTATAAATAAAACGAGATGGGAAAAAAGGGAAATATGAGGGGGTAAAAGAATGTAAAAAATGGATACGATATTTTTTTTTATTCTTAGACCACCAATTAAACAGCTTAAATAAATTTTGTAAAGCACAGTTGTTCACATGATTCTGACATCGTAAAGTGTACATAATGTCCAACTTGTTTAGAGGTTCTATGTCTTCGTAATGCGTCTCGATATTCTCGACGTAAGCTTCCTGTCTCGCCTCGTTCAGAAGCAAATCACGCAACCATTCTCGTTTCTCACATCCCTTGACGTACACGAGAATTTCATCATCGGTTGCAGTTGTACCCATCACCGCCTTTGTAATCAAACTCCTAGCCATGCTGTGCGGAATTAATCCATCCTCCCATGATATTCCATAATGATTCACTTTCAACCATGCCACCTGACATCTTTCTGCCTTGGTAAGGTATTCCCATGGATAAGTGGGTGTAAACAAGTAGTGGGTGAGTTCAAATCCATCTTTGAGAGAGGCAAATTTCTTAACGATAAATTTTCCTCCAACGATGAAACCTTGCAGGTCTACGATCGTTGGTGCAGACATGACTGTTGTTATCAAGAAGACTGTGATTGACTTCGATGCGTCGTAGAGTTATATATTGTCTTATCTCCCTCTCCTTTAATGTACAACGTTGTTAGGTGATTTTGCGCACAACGTTTGTCAACGGGTTGTACTGAACCACGCGGTCGTGTATGATGAGGCAGTACGCGGTGGTATTCGTCGACACATTCTCTTTGCATTCAAATTCTATGCGCACGTCCGCGGTTGCGCTCTTGACCGATTCGTTCTGTCGAGAGCAATCGATGATTACGAATGGACCGTTAAGTAGAAAAGTTGAAGTGGTGAGGTTCGGCTCGAGATACTCGTATCCATAATAACCCTTGCAGAAACGCGCGTACATGTCATACAGAATCGCCCATTTATTTTTATCGAAATCCAAGTTCATATCGTCGTATGGATAACATTCCGAGTTCAGATACAGTTTCACGTTTGTCAATTTGCAATGATCGAATCGGCTTGGATCCTCGGACACAATGTTCTTTCGACCCGTCTGCAGAGCAAAGATAACATATCGTGGTTTCTCGAGCTGAGTAGCGGTCTTGATGGCCCACGAATGCTTAGTTGTTTCCTGCAATAGTGGAAACTTGTACAGATCCCATGAACGAAAAGCCATGCTCAGGTACCGTCCGCTCTCCAGAGTACGCAGCATCAACAACTTATGTATCTCATTCAGCAGTACGTGAGGCATGCGCCATTGTATCTTGAATATATCAATCGTGGGTTCCAACTCCGAACTTCCCATCAGACTGTTGTTATCGTTACGCGCGCGTATTAAAATTAACTCGTGACGAGCGTTGATCACCACGCGTCTGTAATCCTCGCAAAACCCCAACAACATGTTGAGTGGTACGCAAAAATTAAAGTATCCATTCACGTCCCAACCCGAAATCCATCCGGCGTTTCTCAGAATCACGTTTTTGTCTGACGACACCGTTGCATAGTTTTTCAGTGTGCTGGTTATTCCAACATTTCTGTTGCGATCAATTTCTACACCGTCGAGTTCGTATCGAATCTCATCGAACATGAACGCGACACAATTATTTCCCAGTACCACCAAAAATTCCTCGGCTGGTTTGTTTATTGTCACTTTTCCCTCGATGTATAGAAAACTTTCGAACGGCAATGTGTACAGATCCTGTTGGTGTATGGGTATTCGTATTTCGTCGCTGTGCCCGAACGTTGTGTTGGCAAACGGATTGTACGTATGAGTCTCGATCTTGACGATGCGCTCATCGAAGATCGGCTCGTCTCCGATGTTTAGAATGTCAGTCAGTTAGACGTTTCGCACTGCGAATCCCAGAGATTGTAAAAATTTAACGTTTGACGCGTTGAGCTTCTTTTTCTCGGGACAACAGGATGATTGAATATTATTAAACGTTGTCGCAAGAATATCGGATGACTGTTGGAATGTTGGCACTGGTGTGGAGATAACGTTATCTTTCGCGCGCTGCGATGTGTTTAGCACGAGCATCTCACGTTCGCGTTATTGTTGCAACCGTCGTCGCACGTGCAGTCTGAC
Source organism: Monomorium pharaonis (assembly GCF_013373865.1). Taxonomy (NCBI): domain Eukaryota; kingdom Metazoa; phylum Arthropoda; class Insecta; order Hymenoptera; family Formicidae; genus Monomorium; species Monomorium pharaonis. The sequence continues at coordinate 11,884,378 of NC_050474.1, forward strand.
GGTGATTTCTTCTCCTCGAAAATCAAGTAATCGTCCGTTCTGATCGACGGCGCGTATTGTCAGATCCGTAATGCACCGCACGATGATTGGCAAATAAATGATTTGTGTGGGCCTTTCCGATATCTTATATCCTGGTGGCACGCTCGATGAAAACTCATGTATCGTGTGTACACTCTTATTGTTGCTGTACGCGCCCGCGGTCACGTTGCATTCCACGCGAATAATGTTCACGTTCATTATGTTGATCGACGCGTCCGATTCGTGCCATTTTCGCGGTAGCAGTACACCACGCTTCGGTGAGAATCCTAGCAGCGATCCTATGTTGTTGGGTTTACCAAAATGTATACTGTAGGCGCATTTGATCTCACATCTCATTGTATTGTAATTGGCGCGAAGCGTTATCGGATACTCCCCATCATTATCATCATCGTTGTCCCCACGCATAACGTCACCGGAATGAGTTCCGTCGTGTTGCGGACGTTTTCGTGAAATTGTGCGTTTCAAAAATTCGTTTATAGCTCGCAGTTCGTACGATCCCTCGGGAATCGTAATCTCCGTGTTATCCTTGTCAAAGTAAAACGTATTGTTTGAGGCATTCACGTTCGGTATTGTGTTATAGGTTTCAAAAATCGCTAGACCGAGCTCGTAATCATCGTCGCTCAAATCTATAGCCGGAGAATAGTGAGCCGCGAGAACACTGCTCTTGCCGCTCAGGGTAAACGTCAGCGACATGATGGTGTTGAAATACTGAGTCTTTGCGGTCCTAGTTCAGCTTTTTAAATTCATACGCGTTGGAGAAACTGCAGGCAGAGTTGTCCACAAATGCTCTGATCGTACGTTTGATAGGACGTTCGATTATACTCAATCGTTGTCACTCCCTCCCCAAAGTATCGTACTAGTTCTCTAGGCGGTCGAAGATTGCCGAAACTATCGAAATACGCGATGTGGTTACCCCTCTTTGCGTACGCCACCCAGTGAGTACCGGGGCCCGTCGTATCGTCCAAATTTACGATACCACTCTCGTTTAGACGCGCACCACTCGTCGGTAACGCGTTACGCATAAAAACACCTCTGAAATATGGAATACGCGCGCGTTTTGCCAGTTGCGTCAATTGTACGTTCGTCGTCGCACCTGTAGGTAGTGTTAATGTTTCTTCGACGTTTTTTTTTCTTCTGTATACCTTTTCCATGTTTGTACGGGGCGAGATACAGTCCTCGCCCGCGTTTGTACGGGGAGAGATATAAGCCGTGACCTTCGCGTGATTGTGACGCTGTAACTCCTCGAGCTGACGTCGCGCGGCTTTGTTGTCGTTCACCGCCTTTGCCACACCAGCCGCTCCACCAATCAAGGATCCGAGTGCACCCAATATTGGTAAAATCGGTAATGCACCGCCTCGTTTTGCAGCCTGAAGTATACGTTTCTTTTTCGTCGATTTTTTCGTTGAATTTTTCTTCATACCCATACCGATTTTCGTCTTGGCTTTCATGGCTGCCCAGACAGCAGCAGCTGCTGCTCTTTCCCCGAGAGGTGAATCTTTCGCGATTACTCGTTTTAGCGCTTTGTCCGCGAGTATCTTGTCCGCCGCGTGTCTGTCGGTGAGCTCGTTGCTCTGGGAGTACGCAATGTTGTGTTCGCGACACGCCGCGTCGAGCGGATTTATGACCTTGGTCACCTCTGGCCAATCGCTTTTTCAGCCGAGTACCCGGACCGCAAAACTGGTAACCGGGAATATGTAATTCGAAAGGAAGAGCGTTTATCGCGCGATTCAGCAGTTGACCACAGCCACGTTTTACCATTGCGACAGCCGACATTCGACACAATTTTTGATCAACGGCGCGGGTCCGTCGATGTGCGTCCGCTGCCACGGTTGATTGTAATGCTCGTAGCAACGACGATAGCTTCGAACCTCTAGATCAGCCCTTATATGTTCCCACACGTGTTCGATGTAGTTGCCACACACGCGTAGCAAAATAGGTTTTGGCACGAATTGTAACTGCTCGGTGCTCAATTCGAGTATATCGGAGGGGTGTGACAGTATGAGATACATGTTTGATACTGAGCGATGCGTGATTTTACACGCCTATAAATAGCCTAGGATTGCGACATGTTTCGTTCTGAATAAAGCAAAAAATATAAAAGATGTTAAACATATGTAAAACGGTTGTACATACGTACATAAAAAACGGTTATACTGTAATGAGCCGTTCCTCCGCCACGCTAAGGCATATAGATACGAGGCCGTTACCCTCCTACCTCGTGTAGTCCCCTCCGCTTATCTCGGTCTCCCCGCACATCTCCACTCCTCTTGTCAACAAACGGGGGCTATAAAAGCCCTCCGCTGGTGATAAGGAATCAGATCTCCCCGGTCTAGCGTACTGAGCCGACCGATCCACTCAGCGAATTGAGCTGAGTATCCAGAGCACGCACTGAGTGCCGAACATAACCGCAAACCCGGCTTCCTTCACTAGCGCGCACTGAGCGCTTCCTCGCGCCACGCTGTGAGTGGCAAAACACCGCCCCGCTCGACACCCGGATCCCGGTACGCGTATTGAGCTACCGATCCCGACCGCACACGGGGACCCCGTACTGAGGGGAAACCGCCGACGCGGAGGACCATCCACGCGGGATGATCCTCGACGATAATAACAGCTGATCGTCGAACAGCTGATCACCGTGGCTGTCGAGCCGAGCTCCGCGCCGTACCGCGCAGTCGCGCACCGCCGCGACCAATCGTGACGCCGCACCGACCGACTCAGCGAATGCGAACGCCGCACCGTACCGCGCAGCCGCGACCGTAACGCCGCAGCCAATCCGGCTACCACCGCGACCGACACGAACGCCGCCACGCATTACACCGCCGCGATTACACCGCCACGAGCATTGTAATCCGTAAGACCGGCCGCTAACGCCGATCGACGCACCGACCGATACACGGGCCATACGCCCGCCGCAGCCAATCCGGCACCGAATACTCGACGCGCACATGCGTCCCGCGACACGCGTCGCCATAATAAATCGCCCGCGACTCGCATAGCGAAATCTTAGTTGTAAGTTATTAGAGTAGGGAACTTGTATATATTAGATAGGCATTTAGTGAAATAAATACTATTGTTAAACATATACCGCTTGCCTTCGTCATTCATTCAACCAGCCCGCCGCCCGAACCCTGAATTAACCGCGGCTATCCGTAGCACATCATAATTGAAAATTCACGGTTACAATACATATACGTAAGGACGTTTAAAACGTGAAATGAACGTAAGAAGTACGTGAACGAATGTGGAACGAACGTGTGAAGTATGTGAACGAACGTGAAATGAATATAAGAAGTATGTGAACGAACGTAAGAAGTACGTAAACGAACGTAAGAAGTACGTGAACGAACGTAAGAATATGTAAACGAACGTGGAAAGTACGTAAACGAACGTGAAACGAACATAAGAAGTACGTAAACGAACGTGGAAAGTACGGGAACGAACGTAAGAAGTACGTGAACGAACGTAAGAAGTACGTGAACAAACGTTAAAAGTATGTGAATGAATGTGGAAAGTATGTGAACGAATGTAAAAATATTAATTCTATATTAATTTAGCAGTCATCTTCAACAGGATCGCCCATTAGTAGGCACGGTGATAAGTTGTGTCACGCCCGACTATTGATAAACACAGCGATCACGCCCATCCATTGCGAGGTATAGCGTCACGCCCGCGCAGCTATTGATACACGCTGCGACGAGCTTATCTTCCTTCTTCGCGCGGCCATTGATACGCGCCGCGATGAGCTTATCTTCTTTCTTTACGCTTTCTCTATCCGTACGCTGCATTCACACACACGCACACATACTCATATACAGCATACGCTGCACTCGCCTATAAATAGATCGTTCGATTCCACTATATAATCAGATTCCGAAAACATGAGATTCGTGCGACAGCCGTTGGCGATATGCGTTACGAATTACGATGACAAGTTACGACTAATGGGGGATGACGAAGAGAGGCGCAAGCATGGCGCGATACTGCCTACTACCATACGCGCGATTATTTGCGGCCCATCGAATTGCGGTAAAACCAACATTATGATAAACTTGTTGGAATGTCCGCACGGTGTACGTTTCGAGAACGTGTACGTGTACTCGAAATCTTTGCAACAGCCGAAATATCGGTATTTGGAAAATTTGTTAAGATCGATGAATGAAATTAACTATTTTACGTTCTCCAATAACTGTGACGTCATTCCGTCGAATGAAGCGCGTCCAAACTCAATTTTCATCTTTGACGATATTGCGTGCGACAAGCAGGATGCCGTGAGAGAGTATTTTGCGATGGGTCGGCACTCGAACGTCGACTGCTTTTATCTTTGTCAGTCGTACGCGAGAATACCTAAACATCTTATACGCGACAACGCAAACCTGCTAATCCTGTTTAAACAGGATGGTACCAACCTGAAGCATGTGTACAACGATCATGTTAACACCGATATGTCATACGATGATTTTTGTGCGTTATGTTGGCGGCGTGATTATGAATTCCTAGTAATAGACAAGGATAGTTCACTTACTAAGGGCGATATAGAAGAGGATTTAACGAGTTCGCGATGTTGCGGAGCGATTAGTCGTCATCGATACTTCGTTGGGGATGAAACGTGAGCGATCGACGCTCTCTGTCAACATGATTGGGAACAACGATACGCGCGAGCGTGAAAAAATCGCGAAGGAAATTGAGAAAACGAGCGAATCGATTCGTAAGAAACATCGCGCTTTGAAGACCGGTAGGATCGAGGAGAATATCGTGGCGAAGAGACACTTCGAGCCGCTCATCGAGTCGCTGCAAAAGATCGTCGATAATTCCGGCGTCCGCGTGATAAAGTAAGAACCGCGTATCGATGACGTAGGCATCAAAACATCGTTCATCCAGAAGGATGTGATAAAAAATAAGAGAAAACGAAAAGACAGTTCAGTGGACCATGCATTAAGTGAATCGAACAAATGGATGCGATATATGTCAAACGATGCAATGAATTTACCGTCGCCATTGGTGCAGCATACGTCAAACGATGCGATGAATATACCGTCGCCGTCGGTGCAGCGTACGTCCAACGACGCGATAGATCCGTCAGCGATAACGTCCACACCGCGTACGGTAGCTGTACAATCAACGATTGAAGCTCTAAAACCGTTAAATAAGGCTCTCGAGACTGTTTTTGAATTCGCCGACGATTCGTTTGCGACAACCGTTCGAAATCGATTACAAACGTCAGAAGGTCTAGAAACGTTATCTCAGCACTTGGGGCCGCTGGGTCAAAAGTACATCGGAGATTTTCTCAGCGGCCGTGGCGAAAAAGAGAAAATTATGGATACCGTATACGGCGTTCGTTTAGACAAGGATGGTATGATGTTGGGTAATAAAACGTTCGACATCAACAGTAGTGATTACATAATTATCGGTGATGTAAAATACGTTGGTACACACGGTCTTTACGAACTGATCTTTAAACGATATCCCAACGATTCAGTCTACACGGAAAACGATAAACGAAAGTACAAAGATATATTGTTGGCTACAAACGCGCATAAACGTAATTACGTTACACACGACCAATTATTAGCCAATAAGGGATACAAGTATAAATATATAATTGCACTGTTATTAAAATATGATTTTACGGGCGGAATGGAATTACCTTGCGCTATGACACCAAACGATGATGCAATCGGAAAGGAATTACCTCGCGCTATGACACTAAACGACAACGTGATCGATTACGTGCATTGGGACGATCCTAACGAACTGGTGGATCGTCTACGGTTGCTCGAAGCATCGCATCGGGCTGGTCATAACGCTCACGACAACGAGATGCTGTCCATCATCGAAGAACTTCGCGAGGCAGGCCTTATTATAAATTAACTCGCGTATCGTCAAAACAAATCAGTTGATCGACGTCATCCCATACATCAAATATGAAATTACCGAAATCTAATGTTAGTTCCGAAAAACGACGACTCGTCTAGGAACTGCATGCTTCAGCGAGAAAAAATTTTCCGCGGAGACACGTCATAGTTCGAAGATACGATGATCTGTGGCAGGCCGATATCGTCGAGATGATTCCGTACTCACGTTTCAACAAAGGTTACCACTATATACTCACCGTCATCGATGTGTTGAGCAAGTACGCGTTGGCTATACCGCTCAAGAGCAAAAGTGGAAGCGAGACAGCTGACGCTATCGCTGAGATAATTCGAGAGAGCGGCAGACGTCCGAAAAATTTACAAACTGATATGGGGAAGGAGTTTTACAACGCCGACGTGCAGAAACTATTGCAAAAACATGACATTAACCATTTCACGTACTCGGTAATGAAGGCGTCGGTCGTCGAACGCTTTAATCGCACGCTGAAGAACGATATGTGGAAGCAGTTTACGCTCAACGGTAATTACAAGTGGATCGACCTGTTATCACGTCTCGTGTCGAATTACAACGTTCGGAAGCACCGAACGATCGGCGTGCGACCCGTCGACGTAACTCCCGCGATGGCTGAAAGACTCTTGGATACGGTATACAGCACTATAAAGATTGCTGGTCCAGCGAAATTCAAAGTAGGCGACTCTGTATGCGTGAGCAAGTACAAGACAATTTTCGAGAAAGGTTACACAAATTGGACAACTGAGGTGTTCAAGATCGTTAAGATGCAGCGTACCAACCCCGTAACTTATTTACTCATGGATTATCGTGGAGCGTTCTATCTCTGGAGCGTTTTACGAACATGAGTTGCATCGCGCGACTCACCCGGACGTATTTCTGGTAGAGAAAGTATTGCGCAGGAAAGGAGACCAGGTTTATGTCAAATGGTTGGGATTCGATGGATCACACAATTCGTAGATACACAAAGACAATGTTATTTAATCCGTATAAAAATTGTTTTTATTATAAACATATAAAAAATGTAGTGCATACATTATATAAAAAATATATAATTTTTTGTGACATACATGAAGCATCTTTATTATCCTTCCATCGTCCATTTCTAACGTTGCACATAAATTATTAAATAATTTTTAAAAATACATACAATTTTTTTGTGACATATATGAAACATCTTTATTATCTTTCCATCGTCTCGTCCATTTCTAACGTTGACATTAAAATATAAAGGTAAAGTATAAAATACATAAAACGCAAATATAAAATGCCTGTACAATACAAAAATATATTATAAAGGTATTTGATAATGTCCCCACGGCAACGTCTTTACCGAATCAGGTACGAGATACCGCTTGTCGTCGTATGGACTTAGAGCGATTTTCGTTTCACGTACCGTGTATACCTCATGCAGTTTAGATCGTATGCACGTCTGATGACGCGTCATCTCTATCTCATCTCGCAGACAACGCATGTAGTCGTCGAATGTTATCGTTCTTGTGACAACGTTACACTTTATACCATTTGCCTTTTTAGTGTCATTCTTTCCATCCACTTTTAACGCATACATTTTCGCTCTGAGTCCAACGAACTCGGTCATTATTGTGCCGTTGTTCTCGTCCTTCATTAGCCCGGGAATTTTCTTATTCGCGAGTGGCATATCGTACGCGTTACCAGTCGGATAATCGCTCGTGTCGAACCTTACGATATCGCGTTTTATATTTTCATATACGTCGTCGCACTCGATGTGATACACGAGACTATCAGTATCTGTGTACATCACTCTAGATTTGTCATGGTACAAAGGTAGCATGTACTCGTGGTGAAATTCATACAAGCAAATTTTCGATATGTCTAGTATACACATACCTACATAAATCGGCTTGTTGAATTTCACCTCAAGTTTTCGGAGTTCGACTGCAATTAAATTTTCTGCAAAAATACTGCGACTGTGGAAATTTGGTTTAGCGATCATTGCCTCCGCACCGTATCGTCCTGTCCATTTTGTCAAAAGTTTTACGTCAACGTGATTGCGCACATTTTCCATAGTTTTTCCGAATACAGCATTATTCATCAATTTATATAAATTTTTCTCAAAATCGTTTTTCGCGAGGGTACGAAATTGTGTGTTTAACTCGATATAATCGCGAAGCCAGGCGGTTTGAACGAATTGTAATACACGGTGTATCTGTGTTATGCGGAGACCATGACGAGTGCATTGCTGCAAGTTGCGATAATGTATGACGTACCGCTTCTTATCATGCAAGGTCGCTAGAAGTTTATGTTCTTGCTTGCCAGGCGGCTTATCGCGCGTTGGGCAGAATGGTAGGTCAGTGTGTCGATCGTGCAGATGTTGTGGATACTCCGGATCGACTTCGAGAATGTACCCTGGGCGAATCAACAACGATCGCGTTTACGTCAAAATTTGAGATGTCTTCGACCCATCGAAATTCTTCATAGGGCAGCGGCTGACACATTGCCCATCCGTACAAATTATTCACATCGAAATACATAAGGTACGACGATGGTTTCGATGGGTCATACGTCTGTATGTACTTGTGTTAGCCTGCGCGTATCTGCCGGAACATTGACTCAGATCTCCGCGTATACCGCGCTCGATAAACATTACCATATTGATGTCGGTGAGCAACTCGAAATTGACGCGTGTATATTTAAGCATAGCGTGTATCGCTTCGTGTCAGCTTCGACAAATTGTTTTTCATATTTTTTTATAATCATAATTGCATGTTACGCTATTGACGCGAATGTTTTTCGTTGGCGAATGTGAGGTGTTCTTATGCACCGATCGACTCGCCACTATATCATCGTAATTAAATTCATTTGTGTGTGGTGATTTCAAAAACGGTGAGAAGGAGGGGGAAGATCTTTTGGACTCAGATCGATATTAGAAAAATTTAAAAATCTAATATTGTTCAGGGTCCATTAGATCTCTTCGCTCCCAATTCAACACACAAGTGACATGGATTACGTGAAAAAAATATCTCCCAACACGACGAAGATCGTAATGTAAGTCTAAAAACTATACGTTCCTAATATCTAGGGGGGTGGGGGGTTCAAAAACTCCTGAGCTCCGAGGGGAGTGTGGGGGTCTCTTGCTGTTAAAGGGGGAGGAGGCGTCACGTTGGTGGGGAGAAAATGACGCCTCCCCCTCCTCCCTTTACCAGCAAGAAATCCCCGCCATCCCGCACCCCCCTCGGAGCTCCCGGGTTAGAACCACCCTAGTATTCCTACTTACCTACTTGGTGCCTACTCGGGTCTCGGGCTGTTACAATTAGTACAAAAAATTTTTACATACGAAAGTAATACTGTGTATTCATTAATTGGCATGCATCTTTTAGATTCTAAATTATGTACCCACTTAATGAATACACAGTGTTATCTTTGTAAGCAATTTTTTTTCGTACGAGTTTGAGAATCGGGCCTCAGATTGTATAGTTATGAACCTACACGAAAAAAGACAGAATATATCCACCTCTCTGTCGATTCTCCCCGCGCGCATCGCGATGCACCAAGGCCCCTCCATTAAGGGAGCGTCCCAGATGCGCACAGTAATAAACGGACACAGCAGGCTGAGTGAAACGGACACAGTAACAAACGGACACAGACCAAACGGACACAGTAATAAACGGACACAGTAACAAACGGACACAGTAACAAACGGACACAGACCAAATTTGCACAGAGCGAAATGGACACAGTGCGAAACGAACACAGTAACTAACGGACACAGACCAAATGCGCACAGAGCGAAACGGACACAGTGCGAAACGGACACAGACCAAATGCGCACGGACCAAATGCACACGGACCAAATGCGCACACTGCACATGCGCACACTGCACGTGCGCACGGACCAAATGCAATCCATGTACATTGCAAGCAGAGTAAAGTCCACATAGGTTAGCGACTTGGACGGGGTGGGTGCGGGAGGGGGGCCGAAGGCCCCCCTCGCACCCCCCCACCCGTGTGTGTGTGTGTGTGTGTGTGCGTGCGTGCAAAGCATTCACTGCATCACATGGGTTTGCGACTTTCCGTGTATGCATTTGGTTCGTGCGCATGTGCAGTTTGCGCATTTGGTCTGTGTCCGTTTCGCACTGTGTCCGTTTCGCTCTGTGCGCATTTGGTCTGTGTCCGTTTCGCACTGTGTCCGTTTGTTACTGTGTCCGTTTATTACTGTGTCCGTTTGGTCTGTGTCCGTTTGTTACTGTGTCCGTTTCACTCAGCTTGCTGTGTCCGTTTATTACTGTGCGCATCTGGGACTCACTCTCCATTAATACAAGCTCTATGCATCAAAATGACTTATTTTTGCTACCTGGGTAGTGACCAATAACAGTGTCAGAGTATGCGCGCTACGCATACTATGACACACGCTCACGTTCTGACACCGTTATTGGTCACTATGTTTCCCCACTATTCTGCATTAGAAAGAAATAACAACCCATGTCTTAATGACAGTTATTCTTTTCTCAGTAACGGATACCCCCACTACTGTTTTTTCACCTTATAAGCAGTCTATGGGAGTGGGTCGCAGGCAGCGCTTGGCACGTAGTAGGGGAGCTGCACTTGTGTATGTGAAAATGCGTATGAAAGGGAAAGACGTCTTACCAAATAACGTCTTATCGAAAGTCTACTGTATGTCGTGTAAATTGAAGCACCGAAAGGAAAGCTCTGAGAAAGCTGATTACGTTCAATCGTAGGCAGTCCTCGAAAAAAAAACCAATTTGAATCCACATGTGAAAGTAAATTAGTCCACATGGAGTATTCTCTGTCAATCGGACTCCCGTCTCCTTCTATTACAAAAAAAGGAGGATGTTAAAAAAGGTCGATTTTCCGACTACAAAAGGAACCTAAAATTTGAGTTCCATGGATATCCATGAGCCGTATAAGAAGTAGAAATGACAATCTTTTTTTCTGAAGACCTGTGGAAAGTGTCGAAAATCTGTCAAATTGATTGAAAATTGCGTCTATCCGGAGACAAGTCGAGTCTGTGGCATGGAAGAATTTTCAGTCAAACCAGCTTCTGGTTAAATACTTATCCAATAGTTTTTAAGATTGCTAATAATGTTTAAATATCAAGATTCAAAATGGCACATACAATATGGCATGGCAGAATATCAAATATCGTCACGAATACCACACTCAGAGACACGAATGAGGACGTAGTGGTTGCTGGCTCCATTTTTTTAACTTTTAAAAAAATTTTTTCATTTTGTTTTTATAATTATTATAGAAACACCAATTATTATAAACAAAAAAAAAATAAAATAAAAATAAAAAAACAAAATGAAAACATTTTTTAACAAAAAAGGTTAAAAAATGGAGGTAACAATCACCACGTCCTCGTTCATGTCTCTGGATTCGGCTGAGTGTGGTATTCATGACAATATTTGATATTCTGCCAGACCGTATTGAATCTGCCATTTTGAATTTTGGGATCCCGATATTGAAACGTTAGCGATCTCAAAAACTATTGGATAAGTATTCAATCAGAAGCTGGTTTGACTGAAAATTTGTCCATGCCACAAGCTCGACTTATCTCCGGATAAACGCAATTTTCAATCAATTTGACAGATTTTCGACACTTTCCTCAAGTCTCCAGAAAAAAAGACTGTGTCATTTCCACTTCTTATACGGCTCATAGATATGGAACTCAAATTTTAGGTTCCTTTTGTAGTCGGAAAATGGACCTTTTTTGACATCCTCTTTTTTCATTTTTTATTTTGATGGTGACCAAAATGTAACTTATAACTTTATTTTTCGAAAGCATTGGCGTTTTGAAAAATCCAATACGGCAACTTCAATATTGTGACTGGAAACTGTGTACAAACGGCGTGAAAGGCATGATTTCACGATTTTTCAAGTTTTCTGTTATGACTTTTATCTGTTATCTTAAATCCGCCATTTTGAATTTTGGAAAAGTAATATCAGATTCGTAATCAGCGATCCTAAAAACCCCCACATTAAGTTTTATAAAGATTAAAACCTCTTTCACTTTTTTGTCTGTCATCTAGGATCTGCCATTTTGAATTTTATAAAACTGAATGAGAGGTAACAAGATAGGTCATTTTATATTCAAATTTGATATAAGCATGCAGAGAAACGTCGAGAATGATATATCACACGCTCTGTACCTGCATTACCATATCATGTTTGAAAAATCTACCCCTACCCCTAATTCTCATTCTGAGGAAATAGAGTACGTATGGATTTTCCGAGAACTAGTTGAAATATGTAATAGAAACTTTTTGTTTCTCTGATTAATAATAGAAAACTTAAAAAATCGTGAAATCACGCCTTTCACCCTTATTTCCAACCCTTAGGGATTTATGAAATAAAAAATTGACGCCAGATTTCGAAAGAGCACCCTTGAATATTCTTCAAAATGCTTTTCCTATAGGAGTTCGTCATGATTCGAACGATAAATTCACATATAAATGAAATTTTCTGGTGTGTACAGTTTCCAGCCGCCGTACTGGAGCCGCCATATTGGATTTTTCAAAACGCCACAGTGTTTTCAAAAGTTAAAGTTATAAGTATGAAGACTAGAACCAGGAGACCGATCTCTGTGGTTTTGAGTGAGGCGAAAATCTGTTAGAAATGTAGTGGTGGCGCTGACGATGCTGATATACCGGAATATATTCCAACTCTAAATATAGTACAATCGCCTAGTCTAAGTTTATCGTAGTCAACCGTGCTAGTGTTGCTAGGCTGTTGTATATATGTATTGCTATAAAAAAACAGATAAGTACTCTAAATGTTAAATGTAAGATTTTTATTATAAATTTGCATTTATTGTCAAATGCTTGTCGTTATACTCCATATTGCTTCCGGTAAATCATTGTTGTCGCCAGCACCACCATTTGGTACTACATTTTTAATAGATTTTTGCCTCACTTTTGGAGGCGAAATCAGGTTTAGTTCTCCTGGTTCTAGTCTTCATAGTTATAAGCTATTTTGGTCACTAGCACAAATTTTTAAGATTTCTTTGTAATGGAAGGAGGAGGGGGTTTGGTTGACGGGACTGTTCCGATTGCGCGCATAAACGATTAGACACAGTAGTATTTCCCGATTGGACACGGACCCGATTGCGCACCGACCAGATTGCACACGACCCGATTGCGCACAGACCCGTTTGCACACGGACCCAAATGCGCACCGACCCGATTGCACACGGAACCGATTGGACACGGATTCGATTGGACACAGACCCGATTGGACACGGACTCGATTGGATACAGTCTCGATTGCACACCATCCCGATCGGACACAGTCTCGATTGGACACGGACTCGTTTGGACACAAACTTGATTGGACACGGACCCGATTGCACACCGATCCGATTGCACGCGGACCCGATTGCGCACCGATCCGATTGCACACGACCCGTTTGCACACGGACCCGATTGCACACGATATGATTCCGCATTGTAGATAGTACATTAGCGACTTGGACGGAGCCGGGGCGGAAAGGGGGGCGTAGCCCCCTGTGTGTGTGTGTGTGTGTGTGTGTGTGTGCGTGCGTGCGCGCACAAAGCATTTTCTGCACTACATGGGTTTGCGACTATAAAATATGTATAAGAAAGAAAAATAGTTATAATAAATATTTTGTACGTATTTTTATGTCTGAGTTTGTCAGGTATAAAAGAATTATGATAAATATTTATGAAAATATTAAACATATTTATGCTATTATAATTCAAAAATATAAAAAGTATTTCGAGTTTATATACATAATTATTTTTTAGTACATTTTAAAAATATATTTTATATATTGTCAATAATAATTTTTGTATTATTTCTAAATGGTTTATGAAAAATGGTTATATAATTTTTAAAAAATATTTTTTAAAAATAAATTCGTAAAACTTTTATGAAAATTTATGCTAAATTTTGTGTGTTATATAGATTGTTTTTCGAGTCCGTGTGCAAACGGGTCGTTGTGCAATGGGGTCGGTGTGCAATTGGGTTCGTGTGCAATCGAGTCGGTGTGCAATCGGGTCCGTGTGCAATCGGATCTGTATCTAATCAAGTCCGTGTCCAATCGGGACTATGTCCGATCGGGGCGGTGTCCAATCGGGAAATACTACTGTGTCCAATCGCTTATGTGCGCAGTCGGGCCTCACTCCCGGTTGACAGAGAATGCCCGATATATATATATATATATATATATATATATATATATATATACATATATATATTTATTTATTTATTTATTTAATTATAACATATTTTTACTTTTAACTGTCTGCAAAGTTTTTCGTGTCTTTATAAAATTTTCAACACCGTTGAATATATAATTTTACATTAAAATTTTCGACCCCGTCGAATGTATAATTTTATCATGTTTTTACTTTTGACTCTGTAAATTTTTTTATGTTTATTAAAAACAATGTTACATAAATTAAAAACGTTAAAAACAACGTTAAATAAATTACATTTAATTTGTTACAATTAATATTAAACACATTGAATTTTGATAGTTGTCAAATTTCTATAGATGGTTATCTATCTATATAATCATCGTTGCAATTTATTTTTAAAAAGTAAAAAACAAAAAGTCAAATAGCGCGCGCGAAGCGTCTAGTATATTAAAAAGACAAAGATAAAAAGATGTATTTCGCGAAGTTAGCAGAATATCTTTCCCTCTAAAGTATTTACAGAAACACGATAAATGTCATTTTCAACAACAGTTCCAATCAATATTATTAGAGTTTCATTAAATGTCATATAAAATTTTTTTAACAAGATTACTATTTTTTAACATTTTTAACATTAAACACGATACGACACTCAGAAAGAAAGTATCGTGCTGATTATTTATCGCAGTTTTAGTGATAATTTTTGATAATTTTTTTTTCGATCGTGTGTAATACTAAAAATATAAAGAAATGATAATTGTTAAAATTTTATTCAATTTACACACATAATGAAAGTAGAATAGTACAAACTAATGTTATTAAACGTGGTAATATTTATTGTATTTGTGTACTACGTAGTGCTTGAGAAGGAAAGAGGAAGAAAGAGGGAGAAAGAGAGAGAAAGAGAGAGAGAGAGAGGGAGGGAGGGAGGGAGGGAGGAAGGGAGGGAGGGAGGGAGGGAGGAGGGAGGGAGGGAGGGAGAGGAGGGAGGGAGGGAGGGAGGGAGGGAGGGAGGGAGGGAGGAAGGAGTGGAGGGAGGAGGTCGGGAGGGGGGGAGGGATGGGGGAGGGCGGGATGGGAGGGAGGGGGGGGGCGTTTTTCTTTTTTTTTTCGGTTGCTTTCTTTCTTTTTGTCTGGCGGAGGGAGAGAGGGAGGGAGGATCTTTCTTTCTTTATTTCTTTCTTTTTTTTTTGCTTTCCTAGAGAAGACTTTTTTCTTTCTTTTTGGAGATATTTTCTATGAAGGAGCTCCTCTAGAGACTCTGATTCGGCTCTCTGGCTGCCGCTGGCTCGGATCCGAGAGAGAAGAGAGTGAGGAGAGAGAGAGGGTGTCATACTAAAATGCGCGAAATACTTATCCATAATATGTTACACTCTTTGTAATAACACTGAAAAATATTCCCTCTTGATGTAACGATTTCACGATAGCTTAGGCGCGATGCTACGATAATTATGCTTAAAAATTAATGTTTAATATCATGTATTGTTAATACAACGAAGGATTTTCTTTTATAACCATAGAAAACTTACAGTTTCTTCTACCTTTAATTGCATTATTAATTACGACAGATTTTCAGTGACTTATAATGTATTAACGATAAAAGAAACTCGAAGTTCTCTATCATATACAAGAGAAAATCCTTTGTTGTTAACCATACTAACGATACTTGACATAACATTGATCTCTGATTACCTATAATTACCGTAGAAGTCGCATCGAATAATTTATCCTGAAGTCCTTAGATCAAACGTGAATATTTTTCTATCGTGTTATTTTACAAAGAGTGTATATTAGGGATAGTATTTCGTGCATTTTGTAATTTTCTAATAAGATGGTTATGAAAGGAGAATGTATAAAGAATCAATCGTGATAAATCTTCGTTAATTGAATATTCCATAAAAAACGATAAGAGAATTTGATGCGGCAAATATTATATTATTTGCAGGATTCATACGTTTCCATCGCTTTCTCTCTTTTGACTTTCTTATTTACAGAAGTTTATTACGATTTAAATTTGTCATATTTTTATTAATAATTTATAATCTTGTCATGTAATCGCGAGTATGCATAGCAGCCATCGACGCGAGCTTAGGCGCGGTGCGGCGAGACGTGGGAACGGCGACGACGCCACGCTTCTCCTTCTTCCCACCGCCGCCGCCGGCAGCCAATGCTTGAGACAGTAGGCCGTGCTATGGCTCGAGCGGCTCGAGCCCTTCCTTCGGCGCGCAAGGCGCGCTCTCATTCGCATAAATTAAAAAATTTATATCTTGATTATTGATAGACCTAACCAAGACTATATTGGATTTTTATGTTCATCTCGATCCCGTCTATCTTTCCATGAAGTATTGCACACCAGATTTGGGACACCCTGTATATTATACAGGGTGTCCCAACGCATGTGGACCACCACTCGTAAAAAGGTAGAAGGGATCGAGATGAACATACAGGTCCAATATTTTCTTGGGTTAGGTTTACAAATAATCGAGATATCAATTTTTTTAATTGTGCGAATGAGAGCGCGCCGCGGCGCGCCGTAGGAAGAGCCGAGCCGCTCGAACCGTAGCGCGGCCCACTGTGTGAAGCATTGGCTGCCGGCGGCGGGGAGAAGGAGGAGAAGCGGCGCCGCTGCCTGTGCTTCGCCGCCCTCACGTCCCGCAGCACCGCGTCTAGACTCGCATCAATGGCCGCTCTCGCCTCCCACCGCACCGCGCCTAGACTCGCGTCGTTACGCACATTCGCAATTACTTGACAAAATTATTTAGCAAAGATAGGGACAAATTAAAACCGTAATAAACTTTTGTGATTGAGAAAGTCAAAAGAAAGAAAGGGATGGAAACTTATAGAATCTTCAAATAATCTAATTTCTATCGTAATTGTGAATATAGTAAACTAATGATAGTTTTCGGTACATTAACGATATATTCTTTCTTTTTCTTAAATATCTTATTTACAGTATCATACAACTCGAACTTTGTTTCTTGTCGAATTGTATCGTACTGTTAAATCCTTGATGAAAACATTGATAAAAATTCGTAAATTTATTCGTAAAATCATTATCGTAAATTCACGATTGATTCTCAAATTAATAGTTTTTTTTTTTCATCTATTATAATATTTGCTACATCGAGTTCTCTCATCGTTATCTTTTTTCTCTTACACGATATATTCATAAATATTTCTTCATATTTAATCAAAATGATGCAACAATGGAACAAACTTTTTTAACAGAAAATGCGAGAACGATAGAAAATAATATCATTTCTTTAAATTTGTTCCTTTTGATTTAGAGATGGATTATAAAATAAAAATCAATTAGATTTTCGTGTTGCTATTTTAAATAAATCACTGAAAATCTATCGTAATTAATAATCCAATTAAAGATAGCAGAAACTCTAAGTTTTCTATCGTCATGAAAGAAAACTTACAAGGGGACCTTACGGGTCATGGATCACCGATTTTTTTTATACTTATAAGATTTGAAGATCAGTACCCGGACTTCAATTTCCTAAAGCAGTACGATGCGCTTCTCAAAAATACTCGAGAAAATCGATTTTGAAGATTTCCGATATCTGTAAGTACAGAAAATTTTAACCTATTGTCAGAGCCGCTCGTAGCCGAGCGCACAGAGCTCTAGTTTCGTAAGCGCGGAGTCGCTGGTTCGATTCTCGCTCTGGCCTCAATTTTTTTTTCATAAGTTAATAAAGTTTTTTTTTTAATCCTATATCTTAACATTTATCAAATTGAAATGCTAATTAATTATTAAATATTTATTCGTTATTTTTTAAATAAAAATTAAATTGGCTCATGTAATACTGACGAGTAATGTCAAATGTATTTATTATTAATATATTTTATAACATACATGAATTAATAACTCATAAAAATTAAATAACCATTTTTATAAAAATTATTTTTGTTTTTTATATTATTTTTGTATTTACTCGTAATCTCTTAAAAAGTATTTCATTTTCTTTAATGTTTTCCATTTTTTGTACCAAATTTTAATTTATTATAAATATTCGCATTTTCAATCAAGTAGTAATTAAAAATAAAAAGATGTTAATTTTTATTTAAAAAATAACGAATAAATATTTAATAATTAATTAGCATTTCAATTTGATAAATGTTAAGATATAGGATTAAAAAAAAAACTTTATTAACTTATGAAAAAAAAATTGAGGCCAGAGCGAGAATCGAACCAGCGACTCCGCGCTTACGAAACTAGAGCTCTGTGCGCTCGGCTACGAGCGGCTCTGACAATAGGTTAAAATTTTCTGTACTTACAGATATCGGAAATCTTCAAAACCGATTTTCTCGAGTATTTTTGAGAAGCGCATCGTACTGCTTTAGGAAATTGAAGTCCGGGTACTGATCTTCAAATCCTATAAGTATAAAAAAAATCGGTGTTCCATGACCCGTAAGGTCCCCTTGTTAGAGTTGTATTGACAATACGTGATATTGAACGTTAATCTCTAAGCATAATTATCGTAGAAGACGCATCGCCCCTAATCTATTGTTGCACGCGTACTGCACGCGTCGCCCGGCCGCGCGAGTCAGCTGGTTGCTATAGAGAAGAACGTTGTCGTATTGCTGTTTATGTCGGTTCTCGAGCTGTCGAGCTCGTGTATCGGAGTGTTTTGAATAAATTCCGTTTTTTTTTTAAGAAAATGTGCTATCCTATTTCGTGTACACCAATCACTGTTGCTCACTTATCTAATTGATTTCTATTTCATAATTCATCGCTTCTCTAAATCAAAAAGAACAAATTTAAAGAAATGATATCTTCTATCGTTCTAGCATTTCCTGTTGGGAAAGTTCTATCCATTTTTGCATCATTTTGATTAAATATGAAGAAATATTAATGAATATATCGTGTAACAGAAAAAATATAACGATGAGAGAACTCGATGTAGCAAATATTATAATAGACGAAAAAAAAACTATTAATTTGAGAATCAATCGTGAATTTACGATAATGATTTGACGAATAAATTTATGAATTTTTATCAATGTTTTCATCAAGGATTTAACAGTACGATACAATTCGATAAGAAACAAAATTCGAGTTGTATGATACTGTAAATAAGATATTTAGGAAAAAGAAAGAATATATCGTCAATGTACCGAAAACTATCATTAATTTACTATATTCACAATTACGATAGAAATTAGATTATTTTAAGATTCCATAAGTTTCCATCGCTTTCTCTCTTTCGACTTTCTCAATCACAAAAGTTTATTACGGTTTTAATTTGTCCCTAAATAATTTTGTCAAGTAATTGCAAATGTGCGTAACGACGCGAGTCTAGACGCGGTGCTGCGGGACGTGAGGGCGGCGAAGCACAGGCAGCGGCGCCGCTTCTCCTCCTCCCCGCCGCCGGCAGCCAATGCTTCACACAGTGGGCCGCGCTACGGCTCGAGCGGCTTGGCTCTTCCTACGGCGCGCCGCGGCGCGCTCTCATTCGCACAATTGAAAAAATTGATATCTCGATTATTTGTAAACCTAATCCAAGAAAATATTAGACCTGTATGTTCATCTCGATCCCTTCTACCTTTTTACGAATGGTGGTCCACATGCGTTGGGACACCCTGTATATACGAGTGGATATTATTTGCCCACATTCGAAATGGCCACGTGTAAATTTGACCACGTTTGAAATGGCCACGTTCGAAATGGCCACATTCGAAACGGCCACGTTCGGAATGGCCACGTGAAATATTGCACGGATTTCACTTTGCCCACGTTCGAAACGGCCACGTCCGAAACGGCCACGTCCGAAATGGCCACGTTCGGAACGGCCATGTTTGGAAAGATTTTCTTCTTGTTTGCGTGGAAAGTTGCAAACCCGTGTAGTGCAGAGAATGCTTTTCGCTAACACCCCCCCCCACACACACACGGGGGGGGGGTGCAAAGAAAGCTCTCGGGCCCCCCTCCCGCACCCACCCCGTCTAAGTCGCCAACCCATGTGCATTGTACTGGAAATTATGTAAAACATACGTGGCCATTTCGAACGTGGCCGTTCCGCACGTGGCCGTTCCGCACGTGGCCGTTCCGCACGTGGCCGTTCCGCACGTGGCCGTTTCGAACGTGGACAAATTGAACTCCGTGCAATATTTCTCGTGGCTATTTCGAACGTGGTCATCCCGAACGTGGCCATTTCGGACGCTCTCTGTATATACATATTAAAATGTATAACAATATGTTACAAAGTAACGTTATGTTTTAAATCAATCTATAACACCTAATTTTTTTTAGATAAAATTATATACATTAGTCAATAACAATAATTTAATATTTTCAGACTAGAATTTACATTAAAAGGGTATTTTAACAGTCATACATGCATTTCTTTATCCCTGTAATGCATGTGATACTTTATAGTTACCGTATTATGAAATTCATATGATATGTAGACTTTTTAATGTTATATGTTACGCGTTATTTACACGTAGATTATTTAATTAATATATGCTTTTATTTATAAACAGAGAAACAAAAGCAAATGAAGCGGCCGAAAAGAATAATTTTCAAATCAATCCGATACCAGACAACATCTTCGGATGAAGATCCAATCCAGAAAAGATGTACTTTACCAACAT
The DNA here is from genome assembly GCF_013373865.1 of Monomorium pharaonis. NCBI lineage: Eukaryota > Metazoa > Arthropoda > Insecta > Hymenoptera > Formicidae > Monomorium > Monomorium pharaonis. Next base: position 11,905,056 of record NC_050474.1, read on the forward strand.
TGATAAAGACTTGCACGACATCAGAACATTCCTGGAAGATGACAATCAAAATTACGATTCACTCATAAATATACATATACAACAATATCCAGCGCTAAGCACACATGCACACATTCAGCCGCAGAACATTGAATCATACACAATCAACCCAACATATACACAAGTACTTGCTGGCCCTTCTGCCACACAAGTAATACATGAATTAGTTTCATCTAGTCAGACACACAATTACACACAACACAGACAAATAATACATAACAAAAAAACACTCACACAATTGAGAAACAACCCAACAGGAGCAAACTCCTGCGTCCAACTATGGCCAACACAAGATGGTTACGAGCAAAATCGTTGTGACACAAATAAAGAAATAATGGTTGATATACAAATTTATAACCTGAAAGAAGAGACAATAAATATGTTGAAATAATATATGTTTTACTTGTACAACTATTATTATACGAGAATCTGACCTTTTCATTGCAATAAGTTTTATAATAGACCAAAATTCTGTAATTGTCTTCATCATTTTCGTCTGTTTTAAAACTTAAACTTATTGACATAAAAGGTAATGTGACACATTTTGTTAGTCATAATATTACATCTCCTCCCCCTCTATATATAACTTTTCTATATAATATAACATAATGTTATATCATATATGTAGATTATATAGAGAGAAGAGAAAGGAGAAGTTAACAAGAGAATCGCAAAGGTGTTCTTGAAAATTAATTCTCTCACACACATGCATATACATACATACATACATATATCCACACACACACACACACACACACACACACACACACACACACACACACACACACACACACACACACACACACACACACACACACACACACACACACACACACACACACACACACACACACACACACACACACACACACACACACACACACACACACACACACACACACATGTATACACATACATTCAGTACACATATCTAAATATTATATAAACGCCTAACTCGTATAGAGGCTGAACTCAAGTATTAGATATATCGTATATTACTGTAATATCTTTGCTTCGTACTAATTTTATATTTCCTTTGCAGAAGAATGAATGGTATCTTGGAAAAGGTATTAAAATGTGTACAAGATAGCCAGACTTACATACAAAAGCCAAACAGCCTCCCAATGACCTCTTTGGCTCAGATGGATGCCTTTGAAAATTTGAACGAGAATGATTATTCCAACGTCGTAAGTAGAAAGAAATTCTGTGTGTGTTTGAAAGTCAAAAGGCGTTTAGTTAGTTTTTTTTATAAAAGTCTATTTTTATGAATAGAATGACTCAGGACTTTTTGAATGTCAAGCCGATATTCATAATGGATTCTTATATTTAAGACCGTGTTAAGTATAGTCTTAAGATGTCATAAGTCAATCACAGAGTCGTATTAACGTCTTAAGACATTGCTTAAGACGGTCTTAAAATACGAACGTGAATACCGGTCTTAAACTCATTGCAGTTATACTCCATTTCGAATTAATATATACAATATTTTCTTCGCATTATTTTAATGACAAATTTTCTGAACAGGAGACGAAAAATACAGACAATCTGTCATTGTAAAACAATGCATAAAGAAGAATGTGGGACATCCTGTCAATTATAATATAACATTTTTCTGCTGTTACGTCCGGCAGACTCCACGATTTCCCTTCGTCAGAGAAACAAATAATTTACAAAAGAAATTATGTTTCAACGGTCTCCGATAACTTTTTTTATGCACGATGACAAACATGGATGGACGAAACGATCAAGTTGATAATTTCGACTCCTTTTGAATATCGAGTCAACAAATAATAAATTCTGAACGTGAAAATACAAAAAGGTTTCACGTTTCCTCATAAAAAATGGACAATAAAAAATCCAAACTTTAGCAAAATAAATAACCGTTTTCTCCATCTGCAAATCTTAACGTAGCACATCTAGCACAATAAAGAACTATTTATCTTTTAAACCCAAAGGGAAGATAACCTACGCGATAGGTCGCATCCCTTCGCTAAAATTAAAGGAATGTGGGAGGAAACAGAGACACTTTCGACTCAACGTATGATTGGTCAAAAAGGAAAAACTATTTTTCCAATAAAAAACGTAGAGTTCACCACCACACAATCCCGAAAAAGAGTCCTACCAATTAGAATATTTGAACCACCTACATCTGGATCCTCCTCCTGTAAGACTCTGTATATATAATATCAAATCTTGAAGAGAACGTTCGTTAGTAATAATAGTCAGTAATAATCAGTTGGTCATGAGTTGTCAGTAGTTAGTTAGTTGTGAGTTCAGTTACGTTTAGGTTTAGAGTTTTAGAGTTACGTTTTTAGAGTTAGTTAGTAGGTAATCATGTAGAATCAGTGCGCAAATAAACTTTAGTGCCGTTCCATCCGGTCAAAAAATCCCTTCGATTCCAACAGATTTATTCGAGAACCAGTAATGAGTAAGTCCCACAATCACAATTTCGTTGTTTTTTTGTTACTCATCTACTCCCTTCCGTTTTAATTTTTTAAGACACGTTCCTATTATTTTATAAATAATTTCCCACTTAGTGTTCCTTGACCCTCCTCTCCAACTACCACCTTCGAAGAACAAAGTGTTTCTCGACCCTCCTCTCCAGCTATCATCTTTGAAGAACTTAGTGTTCCTCGACCTTCCTCTCCTCCTACCCCCTTCGAAGAACTTAGTGTTCCTCGACCTTCCTCTCCTCCTACCCCCTTCGAAGAACTTAGTGTTCTTCGACCTTCCTCTCCTCCTACCCCCTTCGAATAATTTAGTGTTCCTCGATTTTTCTTTTTGCCTCCAATTACTGAAGAACATGAACACGTTCCTTAGATATTCCCAACATATTCTTTTTCTAGTTCACCTCCTCCTTCTTCAAGTTACTCTCCTATAAGTTCCCCTGAATCCGAAGACATTCCACTCCCACTCTCTCCCGCGCTATGCTTTATCCTCTTATGACTCCAAGCATCTCTGTTTTCTCCATCTAACCATTTAATAAACCCTTCGTCTATTTCTTTGCTCTGCGTTTACCGTTAATACTGTAGAATTAAAAAACAAAAATCTCTTTGTTTCCCTGTCTCCGCCCACTACATACTTATTTAATATTTGTACAACAATATTCATACTCACTATGCGTCTTAAATTTAATTATACCGTTATTACAAAATTGTTAAATCACGACTTCAGCGCTTATTTGTATTTTTTTTTATTTTAATTTTTATTTGTTATTAAAATAAATACTTTTGTTAATTTTATGTGAAACTTTATCATTTATTTTAATTAATAACGACCTCGCCTATCCCGAACAAAGACTGCATCTACAGTGCGATTCTGTAACTCGTTAAGAGGTATCGGTATCGTTATACAGTTGTTACGCAGATATTTTATATGGTAAAAAAGCTGCGCAACGACAGTATAACGAAACCGATACCTCTTAACGAGTTACAGAATAGGCCTACTGGTCCGATTCCAAGTTAAAACGATTCAATTCGTTGACTCGAAACTTGGACCGACGGATGTACAACTCGAAACGGGTTATAGCGGCCCTATCGGCACGTTGACCTATATTTTTGAGACATAAAAAGTGCGTTCGACCCGAGGCACCTACCCTCTCTTAATCTGTGTGCCTACGGGAATTCTACACGTTTTGTTACGTTCTTCCCTGCCTTACCTGTTCTCCCTAAAATATCCTTCCTACCAAATAAAGAGTTAAATCCTATAAGGCTGGACGTAACACTGCATTAATAGTCCTTTTTTGTTTAGGTGAAATATTTCAGTTACATTAGTGGTTTCAACTTGAAGGAAGCCGTAAACCAGTGTTTCAAAGAAGATTTCACAGATGCTTTAATTGGCATCCTCTTTTACTTAGTGGGGGGGGGGGGGGACGCGATAATGATGAATGGCGTAAACGGCCATTGTATAATGCCCGATCTATCACAGCAATTTATGGTAAAATGTTTTTAATTTTAATTTATACCTTGTTCTTCATAACGTCATTATTATATTGATAATCTCTTTTTTTATTTCTTTTTCAGAAGCCGTATGTAAGAATAGATATTTTGAAAAACCAACACGCTTAGAATTCCAAACCTGTATGAAAGAGGCTCTCCGTACATCAAAGGCAAGACATCGAAGTCGAATTCGTGGCCCACGCCACTGCGGAGGAGCTGCAAGAAGAGAGTTACATAGAGATTTTTGGAACGACGAGAGAGGATGACAACGATGAAAATGAGGAGTCCAATGATTAAAACATTAGTGGTATTACTTTTATATATTATCCTTTGCATTTTTAAGAACAATACATATATATACTATTACATGCGCGTTCGTGGAAATGAATGAAACACTCTCTCTCTTAATAAACAAGCGGTTTTATTCTGAAACAGACAGTACACGTCTTCACGAGCGCGAGACCGAAATTCAACTCGCAGTTTTATCGGCGTTGTCAAGCCGACGACAGTTGACAACGCTCTTCCCGGAAAAATCAATATATCGATCGGTCAGAACAGCTGACCGATCAAACAGGCAAGGGCGTAACAATACGTATAGAAAAGTAAACATTCTAGTAATTGAACATGTACCTACATCCAGACACTTATACAAATACTTATTAATTTTTCACAAATGCTTTTTTTATTATAATATTAAAATTTAATTGCAATTTCTTTACATATAGGGTCACTGCACCAGTCGCTAAACAGTCACTAGTAAATGACTACTTAAGAGAAATATCAAAATAATAACAGTGTAGAATAATAAATTGTAAATTAATTGATATTTTTTAAATCTATTTATTATAAACATTTGATTAATATATAATTTCTTATTTAAAAATGTCATTACCCACATAGAAATTGGCATCCAGTGGATGTCCAATGGACGTCCATTAAACCTCCATAGATCCATGGGACGTCTATGTCCATGGTAGAAGTCAGATGGACGTCCATTAGAGGTCTAGTAAACTTCCATAATTCCATTGGAGGTTTACCTCCATGGTGGAAGTTAGATAGACATTCATTAGGGATCCATTAAACATCCATAGCTCCATTGGATGTTTTCTTCCATGGTGGAAGTTAGATAGACGTCTACTACGGATCGACTAAACTTCCATAGCTCTATGGAACATTTACTTCCATGATGGAAGTTAGACAGACGTCTATTAAGGATCCATTAAACTTCCATAACTGTATGGAACATTTACTTTCATAGTAGAAGTCAGATAGACGTCCATTAAGGATTTACTAAACTTCCATAGTTCTATGGAACATTTACTTCCATGATAGAAGTTACCCAACAACACGTTTGTCAGAATGAAAACAATGAAATTAATAAGTAAATAAATTAATGCTATTTATTTTTTATGTTTTGCAAAATTTAATTGCTTTTATAAAAAATGATTGCGGCAGTTTATAACATATAGGTATATGTAGACAATAACAAGTATTCATATCGATGAGCCAAATTGGCATAGCAGATAGAATACAAGGTTCGTAATCCTAAGGTCCCGGATCAAACCTACCAACGGCAAGTAAGAATAAAATAAAATGATATAATTTAAATTTAATTAATTAATAAAAATTTGTCCTAAATTTAGTATGTACTGTTGATAAAAATAATTTAAAAAAAAAAAGAATTTTTTTTTAAATTTTTATTTCGTCAATCATCTATCGAGGCTCCATGAAGTCTCTATTAATGATCCAAAACATCCGTCAGTGTTCCATCGAGGTTCTGTGAAGCCTCTATTAATAATCCACACAACGTCTAATAGACCTTTTTGACAACGTCTAATGGAGATCTAATAGACGTATGCAATGCGGAACTGTGGATTTCTAATGGCTCTATATTGGACGTCTAATGGACGTCCACTGGAAGTTCAAACTTCCATGGCAGACGTCTAATGGACGTCTATTGGAGGTTTCATTTTTATGTGGGTATATTAAGTAAAAAAGAGAAATATGTATCTTACTTTACCGAATGTACCTATAATAGAAATTTACTATAAGCAATTTGGAATATATGCATTAAAAGAATTAAGTTTTATATTAAATACTTGTTATCAAAGAAGTTAAAATCTATTTGTTTAAAATCACATAATTTTAAATGTTTCATTTATTACTCATGTATTATATTGTATTTATTTATATTTTTTGTGGGTCAAATATTGGTACATTCCGATTTGATTTGTACCAGTAAATAAGGGAGCGTTCTAGATGCGTACAGTAATAAACAGACACAGTAGGCTGAGTGAAACGGACACAGTAACAAACGGACACAGACCAAACGGACACAGTAACAAACGGACACAGTAACAAACGGACACAGTAATAAACGGACACAGTAATAAACGGACACAGTAACAAACGGACACAGACCAAATGCGCACGAACTTACCACATGGGTTGCAACTTCTCAAGGCATCCTTACCAACGGGGTGGGTGCGGGAGGAGGGCGAAACCCCCCTTGCACCCTCCTGTGTGTGTGTGTGTGTGTGTGTGTGTGCAAAGCATTTTTTGCACCATATGGGTTTGCGACTGTGTTCATTCCGCACTGTGTCCGTTTGTTACTGTGTCCGTTTGTTACTGTGTCCGTTTTTTTACTGTGTCCATTTATTACTGTGTCCGTTTGGTCTGTGCGCATTTGATCTGTGTCTATTTGTTACTGTGCCCATTTATTACTGTGTCCGTTTGGTCTGTGCGCATTTGGTCTGTATCCGTTTGTTACTGTGTCCGTTTGTTACTGCGTCCGTTTATTACTGTGTCCATTTGTTACTGTGTCCGTTTAATACTGTGTCCGTTTATTATTGTGTCCGTTTGGTCTGTGCGCATTTAATTTGTACGCATTTGGTCTGTGTCCGTTTCACTCAGCCTGCTGTGTCCGTTTATTACTGTGCGCATCTGGGACTCACTCGTAAATAATGTATCAGTCATTAACTGGTGAAATAAACACGAAACGGATACACCAGTGAATGACTATTTATGGTCGTGTCAACAACAAATTAGAGGTTACCTGTTCCTAGTTATTTTAATATTCATGTTGTAAGGTAAATATTAATATTTTCAATTCTTTTTGGACGTTTACAAAATTAATTATTAGTGTTGTAAACTAGTAAATAAAATGGCAAATTAAAAAGAATTAATTTGTCATAGATAAACAAAGTAAAACTAACCTTCTTTAATCTTCTTGCAGTGTTTATTTATGTTTTAACATAATTATTAAATATGTCGAATTCCGGAAAAAAAGAAATACTGCAGATTTTCTTACTCGAAGGATGCATTACAAAATGCTATTAATAGAGTCGTACGTATTGATGGAATTAGTATAAATAAAGTGTCACAACAATATAAAATACCAAAAGGTACACGTTTTAATAAGATACACGAAAAAGTGTAAATGGCACCTTCGCCTGTTCTTAACTCAAAAGAAGAAGAACAAATTAAAACTTGGATAATTAGTAAAGCAAGGTTAGGATTTTCAATGCATAAAAGTGAAGTGCAGAATGTAGTGCAATCTGTTTTAGAAAAAAGTAGACGAAAAAATCCATTCGTAAATAATAGACCTGGTAGAAAATAGATGAATTTATTTTTGAAAAGATATCCTGAAATCAGTATAAAAAAAACTGAAGTATTATTAAGAGCTAGAGCGTCTATTACAGAAGTATACGTAAATGGTTTGCTTGTTTAAAGCAATATTTGATTGAAGAAGATGCATATGGTATTTTAGAAAATTCTTCTTTCTTAACATGTGTATCGTCGAAAACTCTCCTCTCGGAGAGATCTCGTTATTTCAAATGAAGGGATACGTAATGGAAATAAAATACAATGATTTTTTGAGCCAAGGAACCAAGTTCTTTATTGGCTCAATGGTGAAAAGCCTTGCGGCATAAAAACTCCAGACGAATAATTGTATATTGAAACTTTACAATGTGTGATTCGTATGAATGATATAATTGAAGTAATCGTTTAATCGAGTAAATCGTGTTATGGAATAAATTGCGTAATCGAGTAAATCGCATGTTGGCATAGATCGTGTAATTAGCAAGTCGTAAGTTTGAATGGATTTTATTATTGAGTCGTGTGTTTGAATTAATCGCGTACTTGAATAAATTGTGTTATCAAGTCGTGGTACCACGCGGTTTTCGGGGCCCCGAATGCGTAAAATCGTATAAGGCTTGCTTCGCACAAAGACGAGCACGTTGAATAATTCCACGTGCGGGCCGAAGCCCGTGTAAAACACCTTGCTCGCGTCCCGTCGTGTTAAATATGATTCGAGATATTTTAATGAGAAACGCGTTTGGATTCTACCGAAATTCCGAATTTGTAAATCAACACGAAAGTTTCACTTTACTAAACTGCACTGATCGCGCCCGACTGTGAGGTTCAAGTTTTTACGTGTCCGCGTCTACTAGGTAAGTGCTCCAGAGTGAGCTCGCGGTCTCTTATTTATCGTATTCGGCTATGCTCTCGGTCCACCAATCAATCGACGCAATTTTCCGAAATCTTTCGGGACTGATCGAAGTTCACGGCCGGTCTCCGACCGTCCGCTATGCCATGATACGCGCTGGCTGAGTCGATCAGATTGTCTCAAGCGCTCGGTGAAACTCGTCACCAAATTTCGAGTACTTAATAACGTTTCTGTTCTGTCGAGATATTGACAACTCGCGGAACAACATGGATGAAACAGAAATGTTATTATGTCCTAAAATTAATAAAATTCTTGGAGAGAAAGGAGAAAAGAATCAATATGTAATAGCATCAGGTCAAGAAAAACAAAGCATGAGTGTGTTATGTACAGTTTCTGCAAACGGGGAATCTGTTGATCCTTTAATAATATATGCTTACAAAAAATTTCCACGTGATGTCATGGAATCTATACCAAATGGAGTAGCTGCAGGAAAAAGTAATTCAGGATAGATGATTAGTTCAACTTTTTATGAATATATTGCAAATATATTTTATCCAAAACTTGTAGAAAAGAATATTAACTTTCTAGTGCTTGTGTTGTTTGACGGTCATAAGTCTCACATAAATTTAGAGTTGCATAACCTATGTAATAAAAAAAAATTTTATTGTTCTGTTTATTTCTCAATGTAACTCATATTTTGCAGCCTCTTGATATAGGAATCTTTCGTCCTTTAAAAACTGAATGGAAAAAAGTAGTTCAAAAGCATATGCAAGCTTCAAACAAACCAATTACTAAAGTGAATTTTGCTCCTATTTCTTATAAGACTTATTTGACTGCTTTAAAATCTGAAACAATACAAAATTCATTTAAAATTTGTGGTTTTTATCCCTATAATCCTGATAAAGTAGATTATTCCAAATGTATGTCAACTCGACATAAACAATTCTAGCAGACAATGTTATCCGAAAATATTGAAGAAAATATAAATAAGATTTCTATAAATGAAGTATTAACTGATCTTGAAAGAAATATACCTAATGAAGTAAATATACCTACTGAAAGCGTTTGAAAATGCATTTGAATATAACAAAAAACCCCCCATGGAAGAAATCTTATTTTTTGTTTGGAAAAAATACAAAATTCCAAGTGTAAAAGAAAATGTACAAAATTCTACTGTTTTAAATAATCCAATTCACGGTTTGTCGTTACAAGAATTAAATGATGATACAAATAGAGATATTTGAAAAATCTTTTCAAAATTTTGTTAGCAATAAATACATATTTTGTATGATTATATGGAAGCATGTGTTCTTAGATATGACAATGATAGAGATTGATGCAAGTGACTTAATCAATACAAGTGAGATATTAACTGCTTATGTATCTGAATCTAATGATAATAATGCGTGTGCTGAACTCAATGTAAATAAAATAAATGTAATTTATGCAACTGATAATAATAATGTCCCAATACTGGATCTTTCGGACAATACTTTAAGCATTGATACAGTAATACGAACAGGTAAAAATTAATATTATTTGATTAATTCTTTGTTTAAGTAATAGGTATAAATGTTCTTTTTATATATTTCATTTTTGCATATACTTAGATACTGAAAAGTGTTCCGATGTAATGGAGATTAAAGAAAATATTGATTCTTCCAAAGAATTATCTGACATAAATATTAAGTACCAAACAATTTCATCTACTCAATCATTTTCTAATATTTTAAAAGATATTAAAAAATGTTTATACCTTATAAATTAATCTTTTTACATAGCAATCTTTGTGTATAATTTTTATTATAAACATTTATTGTTACAAAAACTGAAAATAAAACAGTTTGTAATGATGATTATGAAGGAAAAAATATTGAACAAAATGAAAAACTCTGGAAAGAGCATTTACATTTTCCTTGTATAGAAAAGACAGAAAAAAAGGTAAGACAAAACAAGTCCAGTACACAGAAAAGATCTTTGCTATTACATCAAAAAAATGGAAAGAAATGGAAATTGCGAAAAGACAAATCATTGAACAACAACAGGCTGAGAAAGAAGAAAAGAAACAGCAACGATTAGCAAAACGAAAATTAAAAGAGAAATAGAAAATAGAAAAGAAAAGAAGAAAAAAACAACAGCAAAAAAGGCAAAAATTGTTATTTAAAAATCGAAAAAACGAAAAAGCTTAGTTAAAGTAATACCAAAGAATGTTACTATTTTGAGTTGTTTCTTATGTGCAATATTAATATAAAAAAACATTTATTTTATTTATTTTAAGTTACATTAAAAAGTTACACTTTTTAAAAAGTCTATTATTAAAAAGTTATGTTTATTCAAGTTGAGTTATTATTAACATAAAAGATTATATGTTTATCAAAGTTATGTTACTAATAAAATAAAAAAGTTATGAATAGGAAAAACTAGACATAAAAAAATAAAGCCTGTCACATAAGAAACTGTTCTTAAATATATATATATATACATATATGTACATGTTTGCATGAAATAAATTTGTATGATATAAAAATTAAAGTATCTAATATTATTGAATTAATTAAATTAAATATTAATTGTTTATGCTTTTTTTTTTAAGATAAACTTGCACGTTGGTCATTTACTGGTACGCATCGGTGATTTATTAGAGCTCCCCAATTAGCAAGCAATATTTTTTAAATGTTTTTCAAATATTTATTTTTAGTTATTTTTACATTATTAATGTTTATGGTACAAATAATATTTATTTAATATTTATTTTATATAAATTATTCATTTTAAATAACGATTAAAAAAAAACATTTATAAAATGTTTATTTAACGTACATTTAATATTTAAAAATAATAGTTTAAAAAAATTATTTACGCAATATTTATTTAATGTTTATTTAATATTTATTTTATATTTAAAAAAATATCTAAAATAAAACTTAAAAATATCTATTTAATATTAATTTAATATTTATATTTCAATCATTAATTATTTAAAATAATGTGATTTAGGACAAATATTTATATAAGATTTAATTAATATTTATTTAATATATTGACTTTACATTTTAATAAATCGTTTAAAATAATATTTACATAACATTATTTAATGTTTATGTTATATTTATTTCATCTTTTAAATAATATTTAAAGTATATATATATAATACTTTAAAAATATTTTTTAAATATTAATATAATATTTATGTTACAATGATTAATTATTTAAAATAATAATTTAAGACAAATATTTACATAATGTTTAGGGACTTCCGGTTGAGGTATGTAAGCTGTCACATGCATGTGGAGAGGTACTGTTAAAATAGTTAACTGTTTACTGCTGTAGGCCTTCCCTCGCGGAGGAAATAGTTGTTTCAAGTTAGCGAGATTGAAAAGAACTGAGCAATTATTACAGGTCATTTGTGGCAAATACACAGAGTAGGAAGGAAGAGGAATATGTAAAGTGAATTCTAATCTCAAAAAGGCAGGTGAGATCGAAGTTGGTCGAGAGAAGCGGGCGTTCGTACGAGAAGAGGGAAGCGGAAACGGGACAACGAGAGTGAGGAATAACAGGAGTAAACGACTGAGCAAACCCGCAGAAGTACGTTCGTATGGAAAGTGAGGAAAATAAAGAGAGAGAGAGGAGAAAAGAAGAGAGGCAAAAGAGAAAGAACAAACCGAACAGGATATAGCTGAACAAAGAACGGAGTGGTGGTTAAAGAAGCACGCGCTGGTGGATAGTGACAAAGGAAGTAGGAGAGGGAGAAAAACGAACGCGGAGAGGTTAGAGAGAGAGAGAAAGAGCAGTACGAGCAGCACAATATCCATAACGTCGGTGGAAGAGAGCCAAGGAAAGTGAATCGGAAGGCAGCGAAGAGGAGAGAGAGAAAACGTCCAAGATTACAAAGAAGAAAAGAAAAAAAGAAGACGGAAAAGTAGAAAATAATATATTAAAGGTCAATAAAGAGAATAAAGACGACATAAAAGACAAGGAAAGAGGATTTGAAATGGAAGAAATTAAGGTCTTACTAGAAATGCATAAAAAATCAATAATCGAAGAAATAATCGGAGAATTAAATAGGAATAAAGAAGAATCCGTGAAGATGCTTGAAGAGTACAAGAAGGAAAGCAGGAAAAGGCAAGAAAAAATGATAAATGAAAATAAGGAATTAAAGAAGAAAGTAGAGGTTCTGGAAAGAAGATATGAAGCAATGGAGAAGAAAGAAAAAAGGAAGAATATTATAATAAAAAGAGTGAATGACGAAACAGGAAACGCAGAGGAGATAGCAAAAAGTGTGTTTAAGGAAATAGGACACGAAGGACACGAAAAAGAAATAGAGGAAGCCTTTATGATAGGGAAGGGGAAGGAAAAAATAATTCTAGTAAGAATGGGAAATTATATAGTGTGATGTGACAGCCGCAGGCTGCTGTCCGTCACAAGGGACTTAGTGGCCCTTACACATTAACATCACGCGGGTCCTGCGTCCTCCTCGGGAGCGGATGCAAAAGCGTGTTGTCTCGTGTTTTTGTGTATGTGATGTCCCACGTGCTGTCCGTTTATTATTTGATAAGATTCTTGCGAGCGCTGCATCGCGGGTGCGGCGGAAATCGGTGGCCACTGCGATCTGTCTTGCAATTTTTGGGCGTCTCGTCTCGACGGAGAACCTTCCCGGAGATCGCAGAGTGAGTGGACATCGAGGCAGTAAGGAAGACCCTTTCTGAGCGGAGGTCCGCAGGTAATGCCGCCCTTATCTTGCCTACTATTTGCGTCGTTCGAGAATTCCGATACTGCCGCCGAATCACGCTTTCAGGATCCAGCGAAGGCGCGAAGCCGGCATCCCGACGGGGCGACAGCAGACCCGATCCCGCATAAACTCCGGCGGAGATCGCGACAGCTTATAATCAGCGAACGCCCTCGTCAAGGAGGAGATAACGCCCGGAGGGCGGAGGATACGCCCGACAAAGAGAGAGGAGTCTGCCGCAGAAGAAAGCGCCAAAAATTCTCGTGCACGGGGCCCAAATTTATCGACCGCCGTGCTTGGATCGATCAGCCAGCGACAGCGTGCACGCCACGCTCTGCGCGAAAATTGATTTTCGGAAAACCGGCCAATAAGGGCCCGGAGTACCGGAGGCAAGGTGGGGCGCGCCGCCGAGCGGCCCCCGCGGGATACAGGATTTCGCACTCGTGCTGCGGACGTAATCGTAAATAGTGCGTGCAATCCAGATCCCGAGCCGAGATACTTTGTAAGAGAGGACGCAGGAGCCGGAAGCAATCCCGACCCGGAGGCCGAGACAAGGAAGCCGACTTGGTGAGTCACAATACCGTGTAAAGCTACCGATTTCGCGGTTGGGCGAGTTGTGGTAAAGTCGCGGATTTACAGTCGCATTTTCCGACTTCTTAAGTAAAGTTTCGAGCTCGCGGAATTATCGGAGTATCGCTGGCTCGCCCGATCGCGCCCGCCCGCGTGAACTCGCGCCGTGCTGTTCGTTAGTATTATAATTACGTTGTGTATGCGTACCGATCCGCAGCCGAGTCATTTGTGTCTTGTAACGTGATCGCAGCGTGCATTACTGTCGTGAATCCTAAAGTAGATTTTCGCGCCTTTATTATTTCAGAAAGTCCGATTCCCTCTATCGCATTTATACCGCGAATCTCTTTGTAATTACGCTCTTGTCCATTTTATCATAATTGTCTTGTACCGCCTCGTTGGCGAGGTCACAATAATTATCGCGCGTATTAGTCGCGGGACCCTCTAACGTGCGGAAGAACACGAGTCCGTCGCGTGCCGCGCGGGCGTCAGTAGCAAAAAGGTGTCAGTAGCACGATGACGTAAGTCGGTTAGCTGCAGCAGTCAGCATCGAGCGCATTGCGCGAGGTTTCGCGCAATCCGCTCGACAATTAGCGCAATGCTCCTTAGACAGCACTTGCTCTCTAAGCAAGAATTTGGAATACTGACCGATTTACGCCCTCACGCAATTCTCCCCTTCTTTCGATCCAACTACCGAATTATCGGATATATAAACGGTGAAAGAAAGTAAGAGACGGGTCAATCCGAAGTAAACAAACCGAGATAACACACGATACTCTGCTTTGCGGGGTCGTGTATCGCCGACAAACACATTGTAATATACACAACCACGACACTCTGCTTTGCGGGGTTGTGGACAGCAAACTCATAGACGCGACACTGCCTTGCGGGGTCGCGATCTATTCGCACTGTAAACGAATAATATAATAAAGTGCTCGAAACGAAGAAACGGTATGAGTGACTAAATACCCCCCTCGCGAGATCTCTGGCAGCGATCCCAAACGTACTCCCAACGAGGGATACAACAGACACAATAAGGCATGGATGAATGGAATAGAGTATGTATGGAATGATGAATGCGGCGGAATGAAAGTGAGGAGATTTCAAAGTGATGGAGGAGGGTCAGACAAAAATCAATAGAAAAGAGTTAGACAAGTGTTCAGAGGGGGATAGAATTAAAATGATTGTATGGAATGTAGTTGGAGTAAAGAATAAGGACACGGAATTCTGGGAATATATATGTAAATATGACGTAATAGGATTAATAGAAACATGACTAGAAGAGGAGGAATGGGAAAAGTGGAGCGAAAAAATGCTGAGAGGTTGGAGATGGATGAGTCAAAATGCAAGAAGGGAAAGCAAAAAAGGAAGAGCAATGGAAGAAATAATAACAGGAATAAAAGAACAGACAGAAAAGGAGGAAGTAGAGAAGACAGCAGAAGGCATACAAGAAAGAAAGATCAAAGTGGGAAAGGAGAAGTGGAGACTAATAACCATATATAATAAAGGAGGCGGCGAAGAAGAACTATTAGAAAACCTAAAGAAAATAGTAAAGGAGAAGAAAGAATACAAGTTAATAATTTTTGGAGACTATAATGCAAGAATAGGAGGAGAAGGAGGCACATCCTGGACAGGTGACAAAGAAGACGGAAAAAGAAGAAATCAAAAGATAAACAGATAAACAAACAAGGCAAAAAATTGCTAGAATTGATAGAAGATAGAGGTTGAATGGTACTGAATGGCGAAAAAAATGGTGACGAGGAAGGAGAATGGATATATCAAAGAAATGAAAGTTCGGTAATAGACCTAAGAATTGTGAACATGGAAGCGTGGGACAGAATAGATAAATTTAAAGTTAAATGTAGGTCAGATTCAGACCATCAACCAATAACAGTGAGAATAAGAGAAAAAAAAAGAAGGAAGAAACGAGGAAGAGGAAGAAGAGATTCAGGACTGGTCTGAGGAAGAGAAGGAAATATTTAAAGAAAATATAGAAAAGGTAGTATGGAAAGACACCAGCGACGTAAAAGAGACATGGAAAGAAATGAAGGATAATATAAGGAAAGCAATAAAAAAGAAAACGAAAGGAATAAAAAGAAAAATAGGTTGGAAACCATGGTGGGACGAGTGTAAAATGATGAAGGTAAACAAACAAAGAAAGAGAATAAAGGAAGGGGAAGAAGAGAGAAGAAAATGGAAAGAAGACAAAAATAATTACAAACTGATGTGCATAAAGAAGAAAGAAGAGTGGAAGAAGAGAGAAGAGAGAGAAATAGAAGAGATAAAAACAGAAAAACAAGTATGGGATTTCATAAATAAAGGAAGAAAAAAAAAGAAAGGATATACAATCAAATAGAGATGAGAAAATGGAAAGAGCATTTCATGAAAAATTTAGAAGGAAGGGAGGAAAAATGCCTAAATAAAATAGAAAGAAGTGAAGGACAGGAGATAGCAAATGAGTTAACGGAGGAAGAAATCACAAACGAAATAAACAAATTAAGACTCGGAAAGGCAGCAGGTCAGGACGGCATAAGAAATAAAGTCTGGAAATGTGAAGAGGAGAAGCTTGTAAAAAATACCATAAGGTTGGTCAAAAAGATATGGGAAGGAAAAGGATTTCCGGAAGAATGGAGAACAGGAATTATAGTCCCAATACGAAAGAAAGGAGATAGAAAAAAGGTAGAAAACTATAGAGGAGTAGTTCTTACAAGTACTTTAAGATATATGCGAGTTGTTTAAACAAGAAGATAATAAGAGAGCGGATGAAAAGGATGGATGGAGCAGAATGCAAGCAGGATTTAGAAAAGGAAGAGGAACAATAGAAAATATAAAAATATTAAAACATGTGATAGGAAAAAGGTTAGCAAGAAGAGAAGGAAAAATGTTTGCTTTTTTCGCAGATTTGAAGGCAGCATTCGACAAGTTGAATAGAGAAGAGTTATGGACAATGATGAAAAAGAAAAGATTGAGCGAAGGACTAATCAAAAGAGTAAAAGAAATTTATAGCGAAACTAGATACAGAATAAAGGTAAATAACAAAGAAACAGAAGAATTCTGGGCAGAAAAAGTAGTGAGACAAGGGTGCCCAATTAGTGCAACACTATTTAATATATACATATCAGACATAGAAGAGGAAATAAAGAAGAGCCCAGGAAGAGTAAAGATTAGAAAAGAAAAAATTTGGACTCTAGAATACGCAGATCACATTGTGTTGGTAGCAGAAGATCGAGAGATGATGAAGATAATGATGAAGTCTTTCTATAAATACATAAAAAAAAAGAAGCTAGAACTAAGTACAGAAAAAAAAAAATAATTGCATTCAGGAAAGGAGGAGGAAGAGAAAGGAAAAGAGAATGATGGTGGGGAGAAAAAAGAATAGAAGAAGTAAATGAAATTAACTACTTAGAATATAAAATGTGCAAGAATAATAATGATGAAAAACATATAAAAGAAAGAATAAGAAAAGGAAAAATCGCAATGGCATGAATATGGAGTTAAGGAGAAAGAAAGTTTAATATGGACATAAAATGAAGGTTAAAACTATTTGACAGAATAAAACCAATAATGTTATATGGAGTAGAAATATGGGGATATAAGAAAAGGAAAGAGATAGAGGCAGTACAAGAGAGATACTTGAGATCCTAGGGCTGAACAGGTATACACCAGGATATGTGGTAAGAAAAAAAATGAAGAGAGAAAAGATAAGGGTAGTAACAGGACGAAGAGCAGCAAAATACGACGAAGAAATGAAATCTGAAAACGATAAGGTAGTATTAAGGGAATGCTGGATGGAGAGAAGGGCAGAGGAATGCAGAGAAGAGATTAAAGACTGGATGACTGAAAGCAGAGAGAGAAGAAAATATATATGGAGATGTGGAACGAGCGAGGAAGCACTGGAGAAGATGGGAACAGATGACATTGAAAGCATGGCATCAAGAGACAGAGAAGTAGATATGCAAGAAAGAATCGGAAAAATAGAAAGGTCAAAATCATGTAAGGATTATAAAAACATTAAAATAGATTGGATACCAAGATACATCAAAAATGGAATATGAAGTGGGAAGGAAAAGTTAAAAACAATAGCTAGAATGAGATGCGGAAATGAGATGAGAGGAAATATATATTGGATGAATGAGAAGTGGAAAAAAATGTATACTGTGTGGTAAGGAGAATGAGGACATGAGGCATGTGAGTATGAGATGCGAGAAAGTTAAAAGTTGGAAAGGAAGAATGAATGATATATTGAGTGATGACAGGGCCGGATATGAATGGATGAAAAAGGTGAGGGAGATAAGAATGGAAATGGAAAAGAAAGAGAATGTAAATAAAAATCAAGAATGGAATTGACAAAGACAGAATAAAGAAAATAGTGAAATAGAATCGAGTAGGAAGATGGGAGATTAGAATAAGTTAGAAATTAAGTACGTGATAATATTTGTAAAACCGGAAAGAAGATTGAAAAGTGGAATAGAAATGTAAGGCCTGGCAGGCTAAACTGTCATGTAAACACCAAAAGGTGAAGCATTAATAAATAATAATAATACATAATGTGTTTAATTTATATTTATTTAATATTAATTTAACAATTTAATAAGTCGTTAAAAATAATATTTATATAACATTTATTTAATGTTTATGTTATATATTTACTTTATCTTTAAAAAAATATTTAAAATAATATTTTATATTTATTTATCTAATATTGATTTAATATTTAAGTTACAATAATTATAATAATTTAGAACAAATATTTATATAATATTTAATTAATGTTTATTTATTATTAATATTTTAATAAATTGTTTAAAATAATATTTACGTTACATTTATTTAATGTTTATGTAATAATTATTTTGCATTTAAAAAGTTTGTTGTGAGCGTTTGCTCGTTTCGGGAATTCTTTCCCGTAAGTAGTTGGGATTCGTCTTGCCTTAGGGGTTAGGACCCAAAGGGTGAAGGTTCGGCTCGATGTATGAGAGAGGAAAACACTCCTTACTTGCTTTTCATTGTCTTTATTTCTTTCTCTGGCGCTTACAGTCAGCTGTGTTGGTGTCAAGTATCACTCGCGAAGGTTTGTAGTACGCGGCGTAGCTCGGACGTTATTATGTCACTCTCCACTCGGTCACGGCGTAGTCGCGCTTATATGCGATGGTTTCTGACGCAATTTTGGGGGCCAGTGACCGGGCGTCGGTAGCTTCCGCGAGGCTAAGCGTTTCGTTATCGGGACGCGGTAGCCTTGCGGTTTGATTGTGCAGCGGGCCTATTCTAGGCCTATTTCTAGGGCGATACGGAACTGTTTCCGAGCGCGATGTTGTAATCTCGCGGAAGTTACTGGGGACTTCCGTGAGCGCGGCGCATTCTTGTGCGTCTTTCGAAAGACGTGCTTCTTGCAACGTCTTTCGAAAGATGCGTTTCGCAATTGTGATCGGCTGTTGTAATCGGCTGTTTTGTTTACAAGCCAAGTTGTTTAGAATATTTTTTAAAATATTTAAATTATGGTTGGAAAGCTTCACTAATTATGTAGCGTAAATCAAGTGTAAAGAGGAAGTGAATCTATGTAATGAAAGAGTCACAAAAGCGTATAAATAAAACCTCTGAGACACAGATTGTAACATCGGACATAAAGAAAATGGAGATTAAGACAACATTGCACTTATTGAAACAATATGGCATATTAACAATACTCAAAAATTATAAGAAATGACATTTATTTTTTATTTTTTTACGAACAAAGCAAAAATAAATCTTTCATATATTTTACATACTATTTCGTATATGTGAAAATCAGTAAAAAATTGTAATACTTTATATTTATTTATAAAAATATAAGTGAACTATACATGTTTCATCCTTTTAACAACATTTATTGAAATAATGTATAACAAATATGTATGCATTAACATAAAGTATTCATAGATCATTACGAAGCATTAGAATGCGTACAATCTTCGAAGTCAAGCAACGTCGCGGGAGTGATTGACACTTGGATGGGTGACCGTTTTGTCAGACGTAGAAATTAAATATGTTCTAACAGGTACTGTGGCTTGGCTGAAACATGTGTAGTCTTCTCCCCTTTACAAAATTATCGTAAAAATTTATTAGATTGATAAGGTTACGTTGAATTTATCAAAATTATTTAATAATGCAATCAATTTTTTGCTTTTGTTGTAAATATGTTTAGTAAATATTTAAAAAATCATTTACCAAATGTCAAAAAAACATTTTCTTAAATTTTAAAACAAATATTTATTAAATGTTAAAAAAATATTGTCCAAACATTTAAAAAAACGTTTTTTTAATTTAAAAAAGGGAACTTATCTCATTATTTTTAACGTTTTTAGAAATGTTTTTTAAAATGTTTTTTAAATACTATTGAAAACATTTTTTTAATATTGTTTTGCTGATTGGGTCACTGGTCATTTACTAGTGTTTTTGGCGTTTTCTCACTTTTTAAAATAAAACATTTATTTTCTTATTTTCTTCGAGATATTATGTAACATTTTAAAAGAATAAATAAACAGCTATTAGTATGGAATAATGTATTATTATTTTCTTTTCTATAGACGCACTATAATTTATAATATAAATCGTGAATTTCTTATTTGTTCATTAACTGTTGCAGTAACCCTATAAAAAAATATTACAATTAAATTGTAATATTATAATAAAAAAGAATTAACATTAATAATAATAACAAATTTTCGTATAACAGTCCGGAAATTATAGGTGCATATGCGGTCATTGGAACCTTATACATAGTAATAATATTAGTCGGGTATTTATTCAGTTTAGCGACTCCACCTCAAATATCGATGTAATTATGCTTATTCGACGCGGTTTTGCTTCAAACGAACGAATCTGGCAGAAAAAAGCGTCGCTCTGCCCCGGGAAGCAAGATATTAATCGTTAAAGTTGACGAATTTACAAGTTGTGAAACCTGTCATACCGACGAAATGTAATGACTTGAGCATTACGAAATGTAATGATATGAGCACAGCGCTCATATTCTCATGCTTTTTGGCCACAAGTGCATGCTCTGTCTAGCACAATGCTTTTTTTCTGCCAGATTCGTTCGTTTGAAACAAAACCGCGTCGAATAAGCATAATTACATCAATATTTGAGGTGGAGTCGCTAAACTGAATAAATACCCGATTAATATTATGTCCGAGTTTGTCAGGTATAAAATAATTATGATAAACATTTATGAAAATATTTAAAATACATATTTATACTATTACTATCAAAGAATATAAAAAATATTTCAAATTCATATACCATAAATATTTTTCAGTACGTTTTAAAAATATATTCTATATATTGTTGACAATAATTTTTGTATTATTTCTAAATGGTTTACGAAAATAATTATATAATCTTTAAAAAATATTTTTTGAAAATAAATTTGTAAAATATTTTATAAATGTTTATGATAATATTTTGTGCTATCTGGGAGGGTTACCCTTTTTTTATCTCCTGTTTTGCTGCATAAGTTTCTCTTACTTATATGAAGCATTTTCTTACATTCCATTGTGCACTTCGCACATTGTGTCATCCACAAGATTATAAAAAAAAAAATATGCAAAAGATTTGTTACCTTATTTCGTTCAACACTATCCTACTCTTTATGGTAAAGAAAATATCAAGAGGCACGGTAGTACCTCGCGCCAAGTGTACGCGCAGCGAGGCACCACCGTGCTTCTTTTACGCGAGACGTCGTTTGCGAGAAGACCGTAATTATCGGATCTCAATAATGACTGAACCGATGGATTTCTCAATAGGGTTAATAGATAGCTCGTACGCAATTTATATAATAAAAGTTTTTTTAATTTTCCGCTACGTGACTTACGAGCCTAGATATCGCGATTAAAATTTTTCGCTCAAGAATAAATTTGATTAAGAAACGTCGTAGTCGTTATTATTATTATCGTCGTCGCCCGGCTAAGTGGTGCGGATTTGTACTTTTACTTTTTTTGCCATCAGATGGCTATATGATCAGATGATCAGATTTAAACCTTGTACCATATATATCTCAAGAACGGTTAGAGATATGATCTTAAGATAAAAACTAGGATTATCAAAGGTCTTCAAATTAATTAATTAAATAAATAAATAAATAATTAATTAATTAAACCTTGTATTATGTATATCTCGAGAACGGTTGGAGATACGAACTTAGGATAAGCATTAGTATTATCAGATGTTTTCGGATTAATTACATAATTAAAATTTAATTAATTATTAATTAATTAATTAAATTTTAAAACATGCAAATCTCGAGAACGGTTGGAGATGCGAACTTGGGATAAGCAGTGGTATTATCGGAACACTATAGAGACTTTATGCTTATGTATAATTAATTAATTAATTAATTAAAGTTTGTATTATGTATATCTCGAGAACGGTTAGAGATATGAACTTGGGATAAGTACTAGTATTATCAGATTTTTTTAAATTAATTAATTGATTAATTAATTACTTTAATATATAATAATTAATTAATTAATTAAACCTTGTATTATGTATATCTCGAGAACGGTTGGAGATACGAACTTGGGATAAGCACTAGTATTATCAGATGTTTTCGGATTAATTAATTAATTAAAATTTAATTAATTATTAATTATTTAATTAAATTTTAAAACATGCAAATCTCGAGAACGGTTGGAGATGCGAACTTGAGATAAGCAGTGGTATTATCGGAATACTTTAGAGACTTTATGCTTATCTATAATTAATTAATTAATTAATTAATTAAACCTTGTAGCATGTGTATCTCGTGAACAATTAGAGATACGAACTTGGGATAAACACTAGTATTATCAGATTCCTTTATATTAATTAATTAAACCTTGTATTATGTATATCTCAAAAACGGTTGGAAATACGAACTTGCGATAAGCACTAGTATTATCAGATGTTTTCGGATTAATTACTTAATTAAAATTTAATTAATTAATAATTAATTAATTAATTAAATTTTAAAACATGCAAATCTTGAGAACGTTTGGAGATGCGAACTTCGGATAAGCAGTGGTGTTATCGGAACACTTTAGAGTCTTTATGCTTATTTATAATTAATTAATTAATTAATTAATTAAACCTTGTAGCATGTGTATCTCGAGAACGGTTAGAGATACGAACATGGGATAAGCATTAGTATTATCAGATGTCTTCGCAAAAAATTAATTAATTAAATAATTAATAATTAATTAATCCTTCCTATCCTATCTAAAAAAAGACATGTAAAGTTGATTGCTTGCATTTCTCGAAGTTTATTGTTGTCGCTTTTCCGCGATGCCGATTGGTTGTTTCGCTGCGCTTACTTTGTGTTGCGAGTGAATTTTGACACACTGTCTCTGAATTTTGACAAGGATTTCCATTTTATAATAAACTTTTTTCTCGTTGTCTTGAGATCAATACAAGAATTCTCATTTTATGATAAACTTTTTTATGATAAGAATTACATGTTTTTCGTATCTTTTTTAAACTAAACATGCCATCTCAAATGTTTCGCTAATTACATGTGTCCTCATTTACGTTCAAGAGTAAATAATAAATAATGTCCTCGTTGCCACTTATTCTGTTCGGATCCATGGGCATGATCGCGGGCATTCTGTCTCTGATTTTCCTGGAAACTTTAGGGACGAAATTTCCAGATTTCGTGTGGAAGGTGGAGAAGATCGGCAAGTTAAACGGGACTTCCAAAATTCCGGATTTTAACGCGCCACCGCGCCAGAGGAGCAGCGCGGAACGCTAAGATGCGCTAAGGCGCATCTTATTTCAAGATCGTCTCAAGCAATGTCTTTAGATGCTAATACGGCTCTGTGATTGGTTGATGGCATCTTAAGACAGTACTTAAGATGATCTTAAATATAAGACCCGATTATGAATACCGGTCTAAATTCTTCTTTTTCCTTTCTCCACGCTGAGGAGATACGGCTTTTTATCGTGAGAGGTTCAATGGCGCATAGTACAATTAGACACGTTGCAATTGCCCACCGTGCTATTAGACACATAATATTGCGCACCGTTCAATTGCGCACCGTTCAATTGGACACCGTTCGATTGGACACAATTCGATTGGACACTGTTCGATTCGACACAGTTCGATTGGACACAGTTCGATTGGACACAGTTCGATTGCGCACCGTTCAATTGGACACAGTTCGATTGCGCACCGTTCAATTGCGCACCGTTTAATTGCGCACAGTTCAATTGCACACCGTCCAATCAAACGCATATTAAATATTTATACATTATGGCTGCGTTTGCAATGTGTACATAGGTTAGCGACTTGGACGGGGTGGGTGCGGGAGGGGGGTCGAAGGCCCCCTTGCACCCCTCCGTGTGTGTGTATGTGTGTGTGTAAAGCATTTACTGCACCACATGGGTTTGCGACTTAAATGGTATGCAATCGAACGGTGCGCAATCAAACTGTGTCCAATCGAACTGTGTCCAATCGAACTGTGTCCAATCGAATTGTGTCCAATCGAACTGTGTCCAATCGAACGGTGTCCAATCGAACTGTGTCTAAACGAACTGTGCGCAATTGAACGGTGTGCAATGTTTCGTGTCTAATATCACAGTGGGCAATTGCAACGTGTCCAATTGTACTGTGCACCAATGAAGGCCTCTCCTTTTTATCAAGCATTATTATTCGTTACGCGAGTCGCAATACCCGCATGGCGTTAACATAATTATTTAATTTAATTATTTTTAAAAATACAGCGGTTATTTCATTAAATTTATTTCGCAGAAATCGTAGAATTAGAGTCCCTCAAGTGGGAGTTAGAACGCGTAAAGATATGTGCCGCATATCAAAATATGTTTCATATACCAAAAATTTAAAAATTTTACAAATTGTTTTATTACTACGTTTATAAATATCTGTGTAAAATTTGAGCATGTTCTTTTATTAATTTAAAAGTTAACAATAATTTAAGCTGTGATATAGATGTAGAAGAAAGTTACCAATATTAACATAAGTTTTCTAAACCGACATTCTTTATATCTAATTCCGTATGCTACGTCTTGAGGAATAGCATAATGTATTTGTATTATCAACAAAAAATGTTTTACATTAAAGTGAATGGTTTCTAGAGGAATTCTTATATATATTAACTTGTAAATATTTTTGTGCAAGTGGATCATGTTAGAGGAAAAGAAAGAGTAACCTATTATGCCAGTTTGGAGCTACAATTTCTCAGACTTGCGCGAAAACATTAATTATTCATTTTTTAATACATAAGAATTTTTTAAAGTTGTTGTGAGTGTGATGCACTCACACAAGAAATGTCGCAAGCGATATAAGGTGTCAAATGACACCTCGCGCGCGGACATCGCCCGGCCTACATACCGGGCGTCGCACCGGGCAATGCACCCGGTTGCTTAATAAACAACACTCAAAATCTCCTGATTTTGGGGTGGAATCTGCATAGCTAGCAATTGCTGGCTAAGCAAGAACATTGACCAAAGGCCAGTGACCGGGAAGTACCCTCCCCGGTTATACACCAAAAATCGGTGTATATAAACACCGAGGTACAGACAACGAGCGGGCTTGCTACACATTATACAGCGACGAACGTATGTCGCTCATTCTTTTATATTTGTCACGGGTATTAACGAATTATGTCAGTGTAACTCAGTGTAATCAAGATAGAAAATATATACACATTGTTATACGACAATCGGCTACAATCTCTCAAGAAACCTGACCCGAGGTGTATCGACAGACGATCCCAAATATCGGTGGCCCTATATCCACCAAAGGGCCACAACAAAGTTTTGTTATTGTACATAAAAATAAAGAAAGCAAAGAGTAATTTCATGTCAATAACAAAACTTTTAAAAATTCTTATGTATTAACAAATTTTTTTGTTATTAACATAAAATTACAGTTTGCTACACCCACACCCACATACACACACACACACACAAACAATTTTTATCTTTTAAAAAATCTTTTTTTACACTTTTAATCTAATTATGTTAAAAGTTTTGTTATTGAAATTTGATCCTTTGCTTTCTTTATTTTTATGTACATATACTTTAACTGTGTTAAAAGATTTGGAATCCTATAAAGCCTATTTAACAATACAGGCTGCGTTCACAGAACATAAAGCTTATATTTAATATAAACTCTATAATTCAGAAACATTACCCGAGTGCTATTAGGTACTATTTTAACATTCGATGAAGCAAGGAAGCGAACGGAGTGTACTAAGTAATAAACGGACACAGCAAGCTGAGTGAAACGGACACAGTGTTGTACCCCTCGTTGTGAGTACGATTTGAGATCGCTGCCAGAGATCTCGCGAGGAAGGTATTTTGTCACATACACCGTTATTTGTCTTGAACACTTTTATTCTTGTATTCAGTTACAATAGGTAGATCGCGACCCCGCAAGGCAGAGGTGTCGCGTCTATTAGCTCGTTGTCCACGACCCCGCAAAGCAGAGTGTCGTGGTTGCGTATTTATAATAAGTTATCTCGGCGATACACGACCCCGCAAAGCAGAGTGTCGTGTGTAGTCTTAGTTTGTCTACTTCGGATTGACCCGCTCCTCACCTTCTTTCGTCGGTTTATATATCCGATAATTCGGTAGTTGGATCGAAAGAAGGGGAGGATTGCGTGAGAGCGTAAATCGGTCAGTATTCCAAATTATTGCTTAGACAGCAAGTGCTGTCTAAGGAGCATTGCGCTAATTGTCGAGCGGATTGCGCGGAACCTCGCGCAATGCGCTCGATGCTGACTGCTGCAGCTGACCGACTTACGTCATCGTGCTACTGACACCTTATTTATCGTTATGAGTGTGTCACTCATAACAACAGTAATAAACGGACACAGTGCGAAACAGACACAGTAACAAACGGACACAGTGCGAAACGGACACAGTAACAAACGGACACAGACCAAATGCGCACAGAGCGAAACGGACACAGACCAAATGCGCACACTGCACATGCGCACGGACCAAATGCACACACGGAAAGTCGCAAACCCATGTGATACAATGAATGCTTTGCACGCACACACACACACACACACACGAGGGGGGGGGTGCAAGAGGGGGCCTTCGGCCCCCCTCCCGCATCCACCCCGTCCAAGTCGCTAACCTATGTGGACTTTACTCTGCTTGCAATGTACATGGATTGCATTTAGTCCGTGCGCACGTGTAGTGTGCGCATGTGCAGTGTGCGCATTTGGTCTGTGTCCGTTTCGCTCTGTGCGCATTTGGTCTGTGTCCGTTTGTTACTGTGTCCGTTTATTACTGTGTCCGTTTCACTCAGCCTGCTGTGTCCGTTTATTACTGTGCGCATCTGGGACGCTCCCATTCGACTACTGATGTATCATGTGGTAATATTCATCGCAACAAACAAACACCGATGCTTCAGTACACGGTTTATCGACAAGGAAATAAATTTAATATTAATATTTAATATAAAAATTTAATATTAATTTAATATTTAATATTAAATTTATGTTTAAATATTTACATACAGTCAATAAATTTTATGTTTACGTATTTATGTATATTGTAGTATTGAAAGTCTGTATTAAAACTAATTTTATTAAAATCCACGATAATAAAGTAAACAAAATAATTGGATGTGGGTCTCTAACAGATGGCATATATAAATTAGAGACCCATATCATAAATTTTAATCAAAAAATTTATAAGAAATTAAATATAAACAAATGTGACAAAATTAAAATAATAGGAATTATGCAGAAAGCAGGTACTATATATTAATATTCATTAATAACTTTTAAGAAATTATATATTATCTATATTTTTGCAGCGGAACCATTTTATTTGATCGTAAACAGTGTAACTGACATACAAAAATCAAACGGACGATTGTCATTATCATTACTTCTAAAAGGAGTTCAAACACCTCCCAAAAGAAAAAATGAAGAAACTCCTAGTGCATCACAAGATGTAACAAAAAAAATTTTATTATTAAGAAATGTTTAAACTGAAAAAACTTTTAATTTGCAATCTTTTTATGCTACATTAAACAATTTTAATAATTTTATTTTAGATACCAAAAAGATTTCCAAGTAAAAATATTAATTACTAAACAGTTTGGTATTAATTCACTATGAAGTTCTATTAGTTATGTAGTTGTTTTAAGTTATTCTAAAGTTTTATAAATTAAAAAAGAATTTAATTATTATTATATTAATACCATTCTTATCATTATTATTACACACACACACACACACACACACACACACACACACACACACACACACACACACACACACACACACACACACACACACACACACACACACACACACACACACACACACACACACACACACACACACACACACACACACACACACACACACACACACACACACACACACACACACACACACACACACACACACACACACACACACACACACACCTGTATATTTAATATTAAATACAATAAATTTATTATTAAACATTATATTTATAAGTGTAAATTATTATAATTAATGTAAAAATATTATTATTAATAATAATATATTAAATTAATTTATATAAATTTATTAAAATAATATTAAATTTTATTTAATAAATTAATTGTATTTTAATTTAAAAACTTATTAACTAAATAATTAATTTATTATTGTTTTAACTTTTAAATTTTTTATTTTAGTTTTTTCTAATAACACAGGCACACAAAAAAAAAGTGGTTGGTCCGGCGGACTAGACTAGTCAATCCTTATGTATTTCGACCCGCTGAATCCGAATTTGAAGTCAGAATTGCAAAGTTAGCTCGCATTTTCTAACCTCAAAAAAAAATTTTTTTTAAATGTTGATCCGGCGGACCAGACTAGTCTATTCTTATGTATTTCGACCCGCTGAATCCGAATCCAATGTCAGAATTGCAAAGTTAGCTCGCATTTCCTAACCTCAAAAAAAAATTTTTTTTTAACGTTGGTCCGGCAGACCAGACTAGTCTATCCTCATGTATTTCGACCCGCTGAATTCAAATCCTAGGTCAAAATTTCTGAATTGGCTCATTTTTTCCTAACCTCAAAAAAAAAATTTTTTTTATAATGTTAGTCCGGCGGACCCGAATAATCTAACTTCATGTATTTTGACCCGCTGAATCCAAATTCACTGTCAGAATTGCTGCATTGGCTCATTTTTTCCTAACCTTAAAAAACACCTAAAAACAGTTTGGATCACAAATGTATAATCCGGAACGTGCAGGCTTGCGTAACCACATTACCCGGGAAAAATTTTCTAGAAAATCACAAAAGTCAAGATTACAGAGAAAGAATGAGTAGAAAGATAGTAGAAATGATAGAGAACTACAGAAAACTAGGTTGCCTAATGAATCTTAAGTTGTATTTCTTAGATTCTCATGTCGACTACTTCCAAGAAAATCTAGGTAATTATAGTAAAAAACAAGAAGAAAGATTTCATCAGGACATCAAGGAGATAGAGTATCAATAGCAAGGCAAGTGGGATGTGAATATGATGGCTGATTTCTGCTGGACGCTCAAACGTAATGTCTCTGTGAAAGGAAAGAAACGTAAGAGAAAGCCATTGCACAGAACCTTCGAGAATAAAAGATATAATAGAAAAAGGGAGTGAATTTTCTACGCTATTCACAGAAGCTCAAACTTATACGTATTGAATTTTCCCCGAGTAATGTGGTTACGTAAGCCTGCACGTTCCGGATTATACATTTGTGATCCAAACTGCTTTTACAAGGTATTTTTTGAGGTTAGAAAAAAATGAGCCAATTCAGCAATTCTGATCTTGAATTTGGATTCAGAGGGTCAAAATATATAAAAATAGACTATTCTGGTCTGCCGGACCAAGATTTAAAAATTATTTTTTTTGAGGTTAGAAAAAAAATAAGCCAATGCAGCAATTCTGACATTGAATTTGGATTCAGCGGGTCAAAATACATAAAGATACACTATTCTGGTCCGCCGGACCAACATTATAAAAAAAATTTCTTTTTTGAGGTTAGGAAAAAATAAGCCAATTCAGCAATTCTGACCTTGGATTTGGATTCAGCGGGTCAAAATACATAAGGATAGACTAGTCTGGTTCGCCGGACCAACATTAAAAAAAAAATTTTTTTTGAGGTTAGGAAATGCGAGCTAACTTTGCAATTCTGACATTGGATTCGGATTCAGCGGGTCGAAATACATAAGAATAGACTAGTCTGGTCCGCCGGACCAATATTTAAAAAAAATTTTTTTTTGAGGTTAGAAAATGCGAGCTAACTTTGCAATTCTGACTTCAGATTCGGATTCAGCGGGTCGAAATACATAAGGATTGACTAGTCTAGTCCGCCGGACCAACCACTTTTTTTTTTGTGTGCCTGTGTAATTCTTCTAATTTAATAATATTACATTAAACATTTAACCTTTATTAAATTCTTCAATTTTACCTTTCAATATGAATTTGTAGTAAATATAACCGATAATATTTAAAAAAAAGCTACGCGAAACAATAATAATTTAACACACAATATTTACTTACAATATTTACATCTGGGACTCACTCACAAGGGAACCTCGCGAACTCGAAAATTCTGATTTTAATGAAACTTGGCATAAATGTAGAGGGGGTAAATACATGAATTTAGAAATTTATTGTAGCTGCCCATAAACGGTTTAAAGGGGTGAAACCACCCTTCAAAGATTGAGACATTTTTCGTTTTCTCGATATATCTCGTAAACTAAACAAAATATTAAAAAATGTTTTATACAAAAGTTTTACAATAAAAGTACTTCTATCTAACTACAGTAATTAAATTTAAAAAAAATTTTTTTTTAAACAATTGTTTTTTAATTTTTGAAAAAAAATTTTTTTTTTAAATTTTATTAATGTAGTTAGATAGAGATATTGTTACCATAAAACTTTTGTATAAAACATTTTTTGATATCACCAATACTTTTCGAGATATATCGGAAAAAGCAAAAATCTGCTCTACGCTATGCACTGAAAAAAGCATGAGAGAATGCACCGCGACGGAGAGCGTTAAAAAATATTTTAAAGAAATTTTTTATTAAGGTTTATTTATGATATTGAATATAATATAAGATACTAAAAATATAATAAAATAAAGTAATATAAAATAATATTTTGTATAATATAATAATATGTAATAATATAATATAATAATGTCGCACGTGAATGCATGCTGATGTGAGTGAGAGAGAAAGAGTAAATAATATTAATATAATATAGTAATATAATAATATAATATAATATAAAATATTTATATCCAGACTTCTTTGTCCGGATCCATTAAAGAAGATTTCTGGGATATTCCTAAAAGCCTATTAAAGAAGCTTAAAAAACTTCGATTTCTACTCCTACCAAATTGTCAAGTAAAAAAAAGAAACGATCTTCGATCTAGATCAAAATTAATGTAATCTATGATCTAGATCAAATGTATGAAAAATGATCTGTGATCTGATCTAGATTTAATATTTTGATAAAGATCTTGATCTGATCTAGATTATTTATTTAATGATCTATTACAACACTGGAAATAAGTAATGCGATATTTTTCATTGCGCATTATTTTTGAAATAAGTAATGCGATATTTTTCATTACGCATTACTTTTGAAATAAGTAATGCAATTTTTTTCATTACGCATTACTTTTGTAATAAGTAATGCGATTTTTTTTATTACGCATTACTTTTGAAATAATTAATGTGAGTTTTTTTATTACGCATTATTGTTTTAATAATTAATGAATAAAGAAATAATTACTTATTAAAAAATTAATAAGTAATGCATTATTTTTTAATTTGCATTTTCATTACCCTGATTTAAAGTATATTGTTGTTCAATGTATAATGCCACACTAAAATATGTTAATTTTGTATCTAGACATGGATATATATCTTTATAACATCCACATACATGGATTTATCAATATAAGAAAAAGATTTTGGATGCGATACTTTTGCAAGATCGACAGAGAGCGAAATAATGCCTTAATTGACAAATCATATGGCCGATTTGGATTGGCAGATGTCGTCGATCTGCGTCGACTCTCTGGCATGTCACCGCTAATGGATCCGGACCAAGAAGTCTGGATATAAATATTTTATATTATATTATATTATTATATTACTATATTATATTAATATTATTTACTCTTTCTCTCTCACTCACATCAGCATGCATTCACGTGCGACATTATTATATTATATTATTACATATTATTATATTATACAAAATATTATTTTATATTACTTTATTTTATTATATTTTTAATATCTTATATTATATTCAATATCATAAATAAACCTTATTAAAAAATTTCTTTAAAATATTTTTTAACGCTCTCCGTCGCGGTGCTATCGCATTCCCAGCAAACACAAAGTTACATGTAACGTGCTTGTTAGTTGTAATTTCCCACTCAACAATGTAATTGTAATATAACACCTGTGTTATATTACAATTACATTGTTGAGTGGGAAATTACAACTAACAGGAACGTTACATGTAACTTTGTGTTTGCTGGGTTCTCTCATGCTTTTTTCAGTGCATAGCGTAGAGCAGATTTTTGCTTTTTCCAATATATCTCGAAAAGTATTGGAGATATCAAAAAATGTTTTATACAAAAGTTTTATGGCAACAATATCTCTATTTAACTACATTAATAAAATTAAAAAAAAAAAAAAATTTTTAATTAAAAAACAATTGTTTAAAAAAAATTTTTTTTAAATTTAATTACTGTAGTTAGATAGAAGTACTTTTATTGTAAAACTTTTGTATAAAACATTTTTTAATATTTTGTTTAGTTTACGAGATATATCGAGAAAACGAAAAATGTCTCAATCTTTGAAGGGTGGTTTCACCCCTTTAAACCGTTTATGGGCAGCTACGATAAATTTCTAAATTCATGTATTTACCCCCTCTACATTTATGCCAAGTTTCATTAAAATCAGAATTTTCGAGTTCGCGAGGTTCCCTTGTCAGTCGAATTGGTACGACGCTCACATGGAAAGCGAGAGGTCTCTGTTCAAATCCGGGCTGAGGTAATATTTTTCGCAATAAACATTTAATTAATTTCCTCAAATACATTTAACATCTTACAATTTAGAAATCAACAGTGATTTTTTAATTTATTAAAATTTAATTTGTGTACTGTGTCTGTGTCTGTATCTATGTACTGTATCTTTTATAAGTAAAAAATATTTGGTATAGATATCGGTATAAACATAATACAGATAATTAGTTAAAAGATAATAAATTCAAACTTACTAATACGATCAGTACTATTTGCTACATCAATTAATTTCGTAGGAATCGGTTCATTTAATGTATTTCTGGGTTCATATTTATCCCAATTCTCAATTAATGTATTTGAGCGGATTAGTAGTTCATATTGAACATTTCCGCTATTATAATTGGGATTTCTTGGTGGTCTTGCCTGAATACCATCTAAATGTATAATCTGTTAAAATTATAAAAATATTACTAATAATACTAATAAAATAAAAAAAAGTATATATATAACGGCGTGTCATAACTATATGTCACAGTCATCTTTTTTTCTATTTTATTTAATTATTATTATAATATGCCACGATATAATAATTCTGAAATTCATTTATATTCAATAATTTTTAATAAATAATAAATTATAATTATTTTTAGAAATGTATAAATATTTTTTATCTTAATTATTGATTTAATTCTTTTCTAAAACTTTTAAAGAATATTTCTTTTATATTAATGAGAAAAGTAAAAATAGTATGTTATAAAAGTAGGATTAAAGAAAGTTAGGAATATTTACGTGATTAGGATTCACATGAGGTAATGTACGTGGAATATCATCGTTCCACGACACAATTTGAACTCGTCTGCCGTTATCATTATTCAAATAAAATTTGAACACTTATTGCCGTTGATCACCAACAATGGTGGTAATTCGATCCCGTCGATATATTCAACTACTTCTCTAGAAAGTGTAATATTTAACAAAGAAATGTTAAAAAATTATGTAATATGTTGTAAAATTATGTAATATGTTGTTTTTATTATATATGGTCATTATCATTACTGTACTTGTTATTATTTTTATTTATTATTGTGTAAAATATTGATATTAAATTAAATTATATTATATTTACACTTTTTATTTTTAAATTTAAATTTTTATTAAAACAAGTGTTTTTTTTATTGTAATTATATTAAGAATAAGAAAACTTACACAGTTGCGTCATATAACTTGATAGAATCTAATATTTTATTCGGTGTAAATAAATCGATTGGATTTATTTTATTAATTTCATCTTCAAGATTTTTACATTCTGTTTGCAAATTCGTCATTTTTCAATGCTTTACAGAACTTCTAAAAAAAGATTCTATATATTATAACAATTGTTGTGAGAGAGAGAGAGAGAGAGAGAGAGAGAGAGAGAGAGAGAGAGAGAGAGAGAGAGAGAGAGAGAGAGAGAGAGAGAGAGACTTTAACGAATCAAGAGAGCGAAAAAAGCGAAGAAGTGAGAGAGGAAAAAGAGAATAATAGAGTAAGAGGATGAGAGAAGGAAAGAACGAGAGAGCAAGAAAACGAAGACGAGGAAGCAAGAGAGTGAGAGCCCAAGAGAGCGGGAAAGCGAGAGAATGAAAAAGCGAGAGGATAAGAAAGTAAAAGAAGGAGAAATCAAAATAATTAACCCTTTTTTAAAAAGATTAAGAAATTTTTTTTACAAAAATTGTATTTCAATTATAGATTAGTATCCTTGTAAGTCTTTCTTTGTTTCGTTTGAAATAACATATAAAATTTTATTTACAACATTAACTTCACAACTAAAATACACATGAAATATAATCGAAATTGTTTTATTAATTAATATCTTAATAACTACATGAGCTTACTTCGTGAGCAATTGTCAAAACTGTCATGCTTATCACGTTATCGTTTGATATTGTGGATTCTTTGTTGTGACAGTTATTAACTGACACGTCGAAAACTATCATGCAAATTTGTGAAGGTAAGCTATTTTTATTTTTTAGATTACATAATGTTGTGAGCAAAACACTTACAACCGATAATATAATATAATATAGAATATTAAAATTAAATTATAAAAGATAGATTAGAATAACTCGCCAAGGAAGGTTCCTTATCGCGAGGAGTCAAGTAACATGCCTCGTGCGCTGCCGGTCGACCATCGCACCGGTCAACGCACCGGGCATCGCATGGAATTTAGCGAAGTTCAGCTTAGCAACGATCATGCCATCGGAAATGCATATTTGCGTTTTGGCAATTGTTGCTAAGCTCGCGCCGGATGTACACACACATTAATGTACACACATTGATGTACACACATTAATTGTGCTTTACGCACAGTCAAACCTGAGTTACCAATTTTTTCTCAAAACGGCCCTTTTTCAGTCTAATTCCGCTGGACTACATGCGGAAGGCCCATTGCCCCACTATTATGCCAAATCCGCGGCACTACTTAAACCGCCGAACAGCGGACCACGGGATCAGTGATAGTCAATCAAGCCGATACATACGGCCCGCGAGATTAGCATACGAACTTAGAGTTCGGGACTTAGGGTGCGGTCCATTTGCTATTTCCAATACTTCCAATGCTTTTGCTCCCAACGCTACGGAAACAACAGTCCACTAGCGTTACCAACGCTACAAATACTATGCAAGTGGACCGCTGTGAAGAGATAGCATTTGTAAGCATGGAACTAAATATCGCATTAGCATGTGCTGTAAAAACTTTTTTGGAACCATCTGCTTATATTTATGAAGATGACGACGCAATTATTTTAAAATTAATTATAAACCAGATGGGTACTATAAAAGAAAATCGCCTACCAATTCCCAGAATAGAGGGTTATGTCGAGCACATAATTCCATCACTTAGCGCTACAGAATTTAAATCTCATTTTCGGTGTGTATTATTTAAATATTTATATAATATTAATAAAAATGTAAAGACCTTAAAATTTGACATTTTTAATTGTTTATATTAACAATTAAATATTATATATTATTTAATATTAATATGATTGATTATTAGAATGCTACCTTCTACTTTTGAAATTATTTTGAATGAAATTGGGAATAAACTCATTCGTACTACAGATGAAAATAAAATGATACCTGATGAGAAACAATTATTATTAAGCTTGTGGCGTTTTGCAACGCCTGATTCATATAGGCAAGTATTGTAATGTTATTGATTGTACATATTAAAAGTACTTCCCTGTGAGTTATAACTTTTACATTAACACTTCACTTAACATTTATTAATGTTATCATACGATTATAATTGAGTGCAAAATAGAGAACTTCTACAGTCTCTAAAAATCGTCTACTTTGCAATTATTGTGTTTAATAATTTTGACAAACATTATATGAAATATTAGCTTTAATTAAAGTTTTAATATAAATCATTTGTTGTTTAGATCAATAATTCAGCGATTTAATGTGGGTAAAGCCACAGCTATAAGAATAGTGCGTCGAGTTGCTAAGGCACTGTGTGAGCTTTCGCCAAGATACATAACATGGCCTATAGAAAATAACATTCAAACTATTGTACATGGTTTTGCTTGCACAAGTGGTTTTCCTGATACTATTAGAGCTATAGACAACACTCACATTAATATTCCCGTGCCTGATCGAAATGCAGAAGCTTATATAAATCGGAAGGGTCATTATTCAATTCATTTACAAGTAAGATTTTAATAGTAAAATGGCAATACACTGGAAATACAATAATAATATAATAAAACTATTAAAATTAGTATTAACAAAAATATTATTTAATATCTAAAAAAGAATACACAAAAAATATGTATATATTTTTTTATGATTTGCATGTAAATTTTTTGTAAATAAATTTTATTTTATTATAAATATGTTATTGTTTTTTATTGAATTATAAAAGTAATTGTAAATAATAAAAATATATTTCTTTTTTATTTTACAGGCTATTTATGATCATACAAGACAATTTACACATGTTTCGTTTATCTACTGTTCAGGATTATATCAACAATCCAAATAAATTTCCAAATAACACTCATATAATTAGAGATTCTGCTTACAAATTGCATCAGTATCTAATGGTTCCATTCTCTGATAATGGATATCTTACAAGACTTCAAAAAAATTATAATTATTGCCATTCTTCTAGTCAAATGGTTATAGAACGAGCATTTGCTCTTTTAAAAGGATGGTGGAGAAGTCTATTGAATGATTTGGCAATAAATCGCATAGATTTTACCCCCTATCATATACTTGCTTGTTGTGTGCTACACAATATTTGCTTACAAAACAAGGACGAATTGCAATTGCAAGATGAAGTCATTGTTATAGATGTAGAAGAAATGCATGAAAGAAGAGTTGATCATAATTATGATAAAACTATTGCAGAAGCAAAACGAAATAACATATGTGCTAATTTAAATATAAGAATTGCATAAGATATTTGTTACAGGTATCTACAATGAATATTATACACTTTAATTTTTTCATAATTAAATTATTTGAAAAAATTTTTTTTAACTTTAAAAAATTTCTTTACAATCTATTCCTCAAGCAGGCAGATAAGAACTAATGTTTTGTAAAATTTTAATATTGCAATATTCTCTAGATTTGTGGAAAAAATTAGAACGAGAGCAACTGCGATAATTATATTCTACTCACATAATGGGATGATATGTCGAAAGGATTGGTAAGAAAAGTGATTACGTTATACCTTCCTTAAGAATTGAAAGCATTAAATAATACATAAGATATATGTAGTAATTTTTTATAATACTTTATTTTGGAAAATAGTATAATTTACTTTTGTGATATAACAATATAAAATAAAACGCAATACATGCAATACAGTTGTTATTCTTTCTATTCTTATTTAAAAAGAACATTTTTTCATTAATTAGTAAACTAAATTAAAATTTTTTCCAATCTTTTTTTTAGGAACAATATCTATTTCTTAACAGTACTTTTGATAATTGCTCAACTTAATAATAACTGTTATTATTAAATAAAATGTATTTATTTGTAAAATACATAAATTAAAGTATTTTTCATCTTATTAAAAAAAAAAAATTCAATTTTCAGTAAATATTTCTTTGAGCATATGATTATATTAGGAAAAATATAAATTAAAATCTCCACTGCAAATATTTATTATATCAAATATACATATATTTGATTATTAGCAACTAGTATCACATCCACTTGTTACATCCAAAATAGATGTAATTGGAGATACGAATTATATATATACTACATACATGTATATGTATTGCTAAGCGTTGGAATAATGCGTTTGACAAAATCTTTTATTCTGCAAATTTGTAAACAATTTTCTCTTATAATATCCATCTAATTATTTTTAAGATGCTTACATTATCTTTATAAATATAAGCAAATGGTTCCAATAATGTTTGTACAGCACACACTAATGATTGAATTCCTGTTACAGGATAATTCATGTTTACAAATGTTATCCTTCACAGTGGTCCGTTCGTATCTCAAAATAATATATATAAAAGAAAACTAAGAATTTTGGTAAAATTATTCAGTACATATGTCAACTTATTATTTACCTAAAAATTGTAATAAAAATATTTTAAATAAAAAAATAAAACTGCAACAAAAAGTAAAACTAACATTTAAAAAATCTTTCTTATACTGTTTGTTACTACTTTAAATATCACAGGTTTTTAACCCTTTAAGCGTCAAAGATTTTTATCTTTTCGGACATGATCCAAACTGTCAAAAAATTGAGAATCTTTGACCCTAAAGTCTATGATCTGGTAAATCCAGAGTACGTTCGAAGGAGTAAAGAGATTTCCAAACTATGAACTTTAGTGTCAAAATTTTTTTCAGCAGTTTGGGCTATGTTCAAAAAGACAAAAATCTTTAATACTGGCAGTTGAAGGATTAAATATTCTGTGCACAAGGTATTTGTTTACATACCACAACTATTTCGTAATTATTTTTTCTAGAATATTAAGTAATTTATCTTGACGAGTCATAGCTTCCTCGTGTATCTTCTTTCTTTCATTATTACTTTCTTTTATAACTGCCAATACTTTTTCCAATAAAACACATTGTTTTTTTTCTGCAATTTTAGTATATATAACATTAGACAGTATCTCAGTACTATCTTTGACTGTTTTCCAGCTAGGTACACAGACGATACAATGTAACACTGTGTCGTCTGTGTACCTTGCTGGAAAACAGCTTTTATTATTAAAATTTTTTAATATTCTTGTTACAATATGCAGTGCATTTAATTTTATAGTATTTATATATTGATACTTAATCCCAGCAAACACAGAACATAGCAGCAACATTGCGGCAATGTTATAACATTGTAGCAACATCACAGCAATATTACAACATGTTCTGTGTTTGCTGGGATATTATACTTAAAATAGTGTTACACTTAAAATAAACAAAATTATACTAAAAACATTGATATTTACGTTTGGAAGGTAATTCAGTTTTACATGGGCTCTTTTTTTTTTAATGTTATCATCTTCAGATGAAGACACTGCTATAGGAACACTACTGTCTAAAGTAACGACAGGAGTTACCCATGGTTTATTTCAAAATAGATTATCCATAATCTGAAATAAAAAAAAAAAATAAATTTTTCATAAAAAATAGATAAATATTAATAGTTATACAATACATACCTCATGCAAAATATACATATTTAAAATTAAAAAGCATATATTAGAAAAAATGGAATATATATTTACATCAAAGTATTTCCAAGAGCAAGGATTATTTCCACTTTTAAAATTGTGGTCTTTAATGTTTTTGTAGGTGTTTTTTAAACCTGCAAATTTGCTCTTACATTGAGAACCTGTCACATTGTACTCTTTCTCAAGTAACTTAGAAGCAATTATGTTCCAAAATTTTTTGCCCGTTATTTTTCCTGATTTTAATTGATATTCCTGCTCTTCATATACAGTAAATAATAGTAAGATCGCTTCGTGTGGCCAACGAAAATTATCTGTAATAACAAGATATACTGTAACTTTAAAAGACTTACATATTATTTTAACAATAAATCTTTTTCTTTTTCCTAAATATATTATATTTAATAGTAATAATATATTATACCTTTTTCTTGAAAAGAATCGGAAAGCGTTACTTCTTGCATTACTTCTTCATGACATATGTCACTGCTACAAGTGCCAGGAGATAAAGAAAATTCTGTAAAAAAAACATAAAATATAGATAAAAATTAATAATTTATACATATAAAATATTTATATACAGGGTGTCCCAACGCATGTGGACCATTACTCGTAAAAAGGTAGAAGGGATCGAGATGAACATACAGGTTCAATATTGTCTTGGGTTAGGTATGCAAATAATTGAGATATTAATTTTTCAAATTGTGCGAATAAGAGCGCGCCGTAGGAAAAGCCGAGCCGCTCGAGCCGTAGCGCGGCCCACTGTGTGAAGCATTGGCTGTCGGCGGCGGGGGGAAGGAGGAGAAGCGGCGCCGATGCCTGTGCTTCGCCGCCCTCGCGTCCCGCCGTACCACGTCTAGACTCACATCAATCGCCGCTCTCGCCTTCCACCGCACCGCGTCCAGACTCGCGTCGTTACGCACATTCGCAATTACTTGACAAAATTATTTAGCAAAGGTAGGGACAAATTAAAACCGTAATAAACTTCTGTGACTAAGAAAGTCGAAAGAGAGAAAGTGATGAAAACTTATGGAATCTTCAAATAATCTAATTTCTATTGTAATTGTGAATATAGTAAATTAATGAAAGTTTTTGGTACATTGACGATAGATTCTTTTTCTTAGATATCTGCAAGGTACAACAATAACAAAATATAATATTATATAATAAATTAAAAATTCGATAGAGGAGAAGGTAGTATTACGGTAACCTAATTTGTATAATAACTTTGTTTTAATCAATATTTGAAATTGAAAAGTTAACATTTTTATTCATCAATTACTTCGATATAAAAATTAAAAAAAAGAAGTTATGTTAAACATGTTAATATGTTTAACATAACTTCTTTTTTTTAGATGTTAATATGTTTAAAAAATTACATTAATCAAATCCCATGTTATTATTTAACTTAATCTAAATGTACATTAAGAATGCTGTACACGATGCTGCTTTTATTTCGCTTTGAGCAAGCTTCTTAATTCGTCAGCAAATTCGCTGATAAAAACTTCTTGTAGACGCTCATTTTTTATTCGCTAGCCTCTAAAATTTTCAAGACGCGGCGTCTGTTGGTCGCT
Source organism: Monomorium pharaonis (assembly GCF_013373865.1). Lineage (NCBI taxonomy): Eukaryota > Metazoa > Arthropoda > Insecta > Hymenoptera > Formicidae > Monomorium > Monomorium pharaonis. Next base: position 11,946,040 of record NC_050474.1, read on the forward strand.
ACGCTAAAGTTGAACATGTTCAACTTTAACGCTTTCGTCAAGCGAATAGCTGGCGTCTTTAGCAGCAGCGTCAAAAAACACTCCGTGTAAAGACGTTAGCGAATAATTCTACGGGCGAGTAGCGAATAGTTCAGCATTCTGCGCATGCGCAAGATGGCCAGCTGACGTTTCATTATCAAGAAGACGTACATGCGTGAGTTAGGTGCTATAATATTTCTTATTATAGCACGTGGAATTTTCTTTAATTTTTGTGTCCAAAATGCCTCCAAAATTAGCAAGATTAAAGAATACAGAAATATGTACTGTTCTCGAGATCTTGAAAAATTATCCAATTATTTGGAATATAAAACTAAAAGATTACTCAAACAAACCCATGCGAGATGGACAAGTAGCAATGATGCTCATTGATCTCGAAAAAAGGAATTTGAAGATGTGCGAAGAAGAATTCCGAGGTAAGTACATTTGCTAAAATATTAAAACTTAACCTAAAATCTCTATATATACATAGTGTTTAATTTATACATTTTTAAAGGCTGTAAACAAATAAGTTCTAATTTATTTATAATACAATAACTTAACTATAGCTTAAATAAAAGATCATGAAAGTATTTTTATTTTCTATTGTGCTAGTGCATTTTCGTTTATACTGATTTTGTAAAAACTGCAGATAATTTAAGAAAAAAATTAAGGTTTCTTTGGAAACTAGTAACGCTTGGAAAATTATTCATAAGTCATAAATAGTAATAAAACATTGTTTTTATTTTTACAGCACACTTGAAAAGTATTAAAGATACATACAGGAAAGAACTGAAAAAAGTGAATAGTAGCAAGAAAAGTGGAACAGATCCAGATTCGTTGTACATTCCAAGATTGACTTGGTATGATTCTTTCTTACGAGAAATTGTTAGTACAAGAAATTCATCATCAAACATGGTAAGATTTATTATTTTTAAACAAATATCTGGATAAATAAAAGTCATTTAATATCTTTAACTAAACCTAGAGAATAGATGTAACGTTTAACTATTATTTAGTAGTGTACTATAGTATTAAAAAAATGAAATTATGAGAGCCTATTTTATGTTAGGTGTTTTTTATTTTTTATGATATACATATACATCTCTTTGTGTATGACAGAAAAAAAAACAACTAATATAAAATAAGCTCTCATAATTTCATTTTTAATACTATATTATAAATGTATTACATATGTATATTAAATCTTTCTTCCAATCTTCTTTAATTGCCAAGGAAGTGCTCCTTCTCCAACAAAGTATTCAGCATACTGTTTTCCTATTCTCTCTGCAGTAAAGCTGTAGTTATTAGAATTTTTTAAATTAACAACTGCTAAATTTCCTACTTGTTCTCGCCACTGTCCTGGAATAACATCTCTAGTAGCAGTGTCTTCTACATCAACAGATTTAGGTGGTAGGTACGTTGATGCCGAAGTTTTCCTGAGCCAATTATGGATTGCACATGCAGCCCAAACAATTTTATCTACCCTGTCAGGCGTCTGGTTTATTGTTCGCAGGAACACACCAAATCTCCATACTAACATACCAAAAGTATTTTCAGAAATACGTCTTGCTCGAGACAATCGATAATTGAAGATAAGTTCTTCTTCATTGAGTAATCTTCTATTATAAGGTTTCAACAGATTAGAACGCAGAGGAAACGCATCATCTCCAACAATCACTGCATTTTCTGGGAGACCAAATGATTTATTCTCTAAGGCTTGATTAAGCTTTGAATCTCTGAAAATAGCACTGTCACTTGCTCGACCATTTGCTCCTATGTCGACAAATGTAAAATTGTAATCATCATCTACCATAGCAAATAAAATAATGCTATATGTTCCCTTATAATTAAAGAATTCAGAGCCACTATTAGCTGGGCATACTATCTCGATATGTTTTCCGTCGAAATGGCGCCCGCGCAGTTGGGAAAATTCCATCGTGTTTCAAATCCTTTCATTATGCACGTCCATTTTTGTGATGTAGATGGTGGCTAAAACAAACAATGCAAACAAAAAAATAAGTTTCTAAAATATTTAACAAAATATCTCTCATTCATTGACAGAATGAAGATCGTGGTGCAACAAGAGAAAGTCAAGAAGAAACTTTTGAAGAAATTGAAAATGATGACAGTGAGATGACTCAGCATTTGGAGACCCCTGATAATGAAGAAGAAAGGAATAAAGATGAAGTCAAAGATAATACAACAAGCGACATTCCGGAGCAGAAAAAAGATAATGAAGCCGATCAGAGAAAACGCAAAATATCGGGTGATACATTAGAGAAAATCCCTAAAAATAGACAAATTATGAAGAACTTGAAAAGGAAGCAATCGACAAGTCCAACTCTCAGTAGTAATGTACAAAATGCCATAGAGCATCTTGATAATATTGTTTCAAAGATGAAGAAAACAGAAGATGAAAATGATCAATTTGGCCGATATGTAGCTTTTCAACTCGGTTCTTTGCCTCCCATTTGGTCTGTCATGCTCAGAGGTGAAATTCAAAATACTATTACAAAGATTGTTTTGGAATCTTTGCGTGGCCAACAACCTGAAACTAGTAATGCGTTTCCTTTGCTCTACCATCAAACTTCTTAACAAGACGTATCAAATTATTCTTCATCTGTTTCCAATTATCACTCCAAGCCTTCTATTTCCCATATAAATATCAGTCAACTGAGTAATTCACCAAATCCTTCTTCTCCATTACCATATTCTCCTACATCACCATATTCTTCCTCTCCATCATCATATTCTTGCTCTTCATATTCTTCCTCTCCATATCCTCCTCCCTTTCCATATCCTCCTCTTTCTCCATCACAATATCATTCCCCTTCATCATCATATCTTTCTTCTTCATCACAACATTCTCCTCTCTCTCCATCACAACATCCTCCTCTCTCTCTCCATCACAACATCCTCCTCTCTCTTCATCACAACATCCTCCTCTATTTTCATCACAACATCCTCCTCTCTCTTCATCACAACATCCTCCTCTCTCTTCATCACATCCTCCTCTCTCTTCATCACAACATCCTCCTCTCTCTTCATCACAACATCCTCCTCTTTCTTTATCACATCCTCCTCTCTTTTCATCACAACATCCTCCTCTCTCTTTATCACAACATCCTCCTCTCTCTCCATCACTACATCCTCCTCCTTCTTTATAACCGCATTATTATCGTTCTCCATATGACCACAATATTGCCAAACTTTTCTATTTAATAAGATCGCCCACAAAGCTACTGATAACATTGAAAATAATTTCATAGCTGATATGTTTAAACAATAAATTAGAAATTTTCTTTTGTAAAAGCTGAATTAAAATAAACACTTTTTTTTACATAAATATTTTTGTTTTTAACTTCTTCATCTTTATTTATTATTATATTATATTTTTTACATTTTAAGTACTACAAAATTTCTCTATTATTAAAAAAAATAAAATTTATTTCTTATCCATATTATCACTTTCATTGTTCAAAATTGAAAAATACTATTTCAATTTAATTATAAAAATATATTTATTTTTTGAACATTCCTACTATTGAATAGTGTTATAATTGCCGTTTTTCAATTATATCAAGTTTAAAAGTATAATTGCATTAGTTTCTTTAATTATGGAAGAGTTGCATATTAAGTTAAATACAAAAATTAAAAAAATATTTTCTCATCCAAAGTCATAATTCTTTTCTAAAAAAATAATATTTATTTTAAAATGATAATATAAGAATAAGGTTTTTTGTAACCAAGTCTGAATATTGTATCTTCTTTAGAATTAAGTAGTTTATAAATTTTATAAGATTACCTTTAAATAGTCCCACAACACTTGTTTGATTGCGTCAAGAACTTCTGGTAGAAATTTACAAATCGTGCAGGCTGCAACTCTAAAAAGCAGTTCTAAGGATTGGTAAGAGTCCCCTGTGGTTAAATATCTAAGAATTATTTCTAATTTAGTCCGAGATGGAATAGCAGGCCGCATTAGAGTATCCTTTTTTTGAATAAGTGGATGTACTTTCTTCAAAAGCTCTTCAAATTTCTCGCACGTTAATCGTAACGTTTTGCGGTACGCGATTGGATCTTCCAACGCCAATTCCTTAAAAAGATTGTTTGAAGCACTGAACTAATCTTCTATTTAACCATTTCCGTACCCACATTCTTCTTTTTTTTTGTTATACACTGAAAAAAAAGTAATATATCCAATAAGATATGTAATTGTGGGCTACCAATTACAGATATATTCAATACAATAATATATGCTATTGCAGTATCAACATTGTACTTGCATTAACAGTAAAATTATTGTATTGAGTATTTTATATAGTTGGCAGCCCGCAATTACATTGGCTATATTACATTTTTTTTCTGTGTAGCACAATTAGTAATTTCAATTTTAAGAATTTGAGCACAAAGCACAACAGCGACTTGAAGGAAATCATCCTGTGACGCCATGATTGTAAGACTGGTCATCTCCATAACATTTTCGCCCAAACGCTTTGCGACTTTATTTGTTTTATCAGCAACGTGTAAATGTAAATACATGATTTAACGCTAGCGACTTTGTCAGCTAGAAATTCGCTTTGGGAAAGCGAAAAGCTGGCGATTAAAGAAGCCAGCGACAAGCGTCAAAAGCAGCATCGTGTACAGCACCTTTTAGCCAAATAAAATATTAAATAAAAAAAACACTCATATGTACATATATTAATCTAAGTTTTAAAATTCTTTCTTTTTTACGTTTTAGTTTTTATCTTCACATACGTACGCTATTAGCAATATTACGACGAAAAAATAATTAAAACATCATATATATACAGGGTGTAATGTAATCGGAAGCCATCCCGTAATGGAAAGATAGACGCGATCAAGATGAACATAAAAGTCCAATATTGTCTTGGGTTAGGTCTATCAATAATCGAGATATAAATTTTTCAAATTGTACGAATGAGAGCGCGCCGTGTGAAGAGCCGAGACGCTCGAGCTGTAGCGCGGCCCACTGTGTCGAGCATTGGCTGCCGGCGGCGGGGGGAAGAAGGAGAAGCGGTGCCGCTGCCTGTGCTTCGCCGCCCTCGCGTCTCACTGCACCGCGCCAATACTCGTGGCAATGGCAGCTATGCACATTCGCGATTACTTGACAAATTAGGACAGTTAGCAAAGATATGACAAATTAAAACCGTAATAAACTGCTGTGATTAAGAAAGTCGAAAGAGCGAAAGCGATAGATACTTATGGAATCTACAAATAATCTAATTTCTATCGTAATTGTGAATAAGTAAATTAATAAAAGTTTTTCGTACATTCACGAAAGATTCTTTCTTTTTCTTAAATATCTTATTTACAGTATCATACAATTCTAACTTTGTTTCTTATCGAATTGTGTCGTACTGTTAAATCCTTGATGAAAACATTAATAAAAAATTAACATAAATTTACAATTGATTCTTAAAGTGATAATTTTCTTTTATAAGTGTATTATAATATTTGCCGCATCAAATTCTCTCATCGTTTCTTATTGTTTTTTTTCCATGGAATGTTAAATTAACAAAGGTTTATCACAATTAATATCTACGATTGATTCTTCATACATTCTCATTTCGTAAATATTTAATTAGAAAATTATAAAATGCACGATATATCCATATAATATGTTACACTCATTGTTCATAACACGATAGAAAAATATCTCTTGATGTAACGATTTCACAATAGATTATGCCTTCTACGATAATTATGCTTAGAGATGTTCAATATCAAATGTTATTAATATAACGAAGAGTTTTTCTTTCATAACGATAGGGAACTCGGAATTTCTTTTATCTTTAATTACATTATTAATTACGACAGATTTTTACTGATTGATTCAGAATAGATATCAAGAAAAATACAAAAATCTAATTGGTTTCTCTTTCGTAATCCATTACTTGTCTGAATAAAAAAAAAAAGAATTTCAAGAAGTGATATCATTGTCTATCGTTCTCTCGTTTCCTGTTAGGAAAGTATATTTTCTCGTTGGAATATGACAAAATATCTACGGAGACATCGTGTTTAATAGTTCTGTTGGAATATTTCGTAAACTTAAGTTCTCTATTGTATAATAACGAAAGAAAACGCTTTCTTGTTAACCATACTGGTGACATTAACATCTCCAAGTATAATTACGATCGTATCGTATAATTTAATCACGAAATCGTTAGATCAGGCATGATACAAGATATTTAAGGAAAAGAAAGAATCTTTCGTGAATGTACGAAAAACTTTTATTAATTTACTTATTCACAATTACGATAAAAATTAGATTATTTGTAGATTCCATAAGTATCTATCGCTTTCGCTCTTTCGACTTTCTTAATCACAGCAGTTTATTACGGTTTTAATTTGTCATATTTTTGCTAACTGTCCTAATTTGTCAAGTAATTGCGAATGTGCATAGCTGCCATTGCCACGAGTATTGGCGCGGTGCAGTGAGACGCGAGGGCGGCGAAGCACAGGCAGCGGCACCGCTTCTCCTTCTTCCCCCCGCCGCCGGCAGCCAATGCTCGACACAGTGGGCCGCGCTACAGCTCGAGCGTCTCGGTTCTTCACACGGCGCGCTCTCATTCGTACAATTTGAAAAATTTATATCTCGATTATTGATAGACCTAACCCAAGACAATATTGGACTTTTATGTTCATCTCGATCCCGTCTATCTTTCCATTACGGGATGGCTTCCGATTACATTACACCCTGTATATATATAAAGCAAGTTAAACGTTACTATACAGTACTGTGAATTCTTCATCGCAGTGGTTAAAACGACGTGTCGAAAACTTCATGCAATTATATGAAGGTAAGTTTTAACTTAATTTTTTAATTACATATGTATATACATGCATTACAGTCAGAAAATTTAGGACTCAGAATCTATAATCTATATATTATTATTTTTAAAATGAATTTTATGTTGATTGTTGATAATAATATTTAAAGATATAAAAATTATGAAATAAATAGAACTTTATTATTTAGAAGAAAATGAAGTTATAGATAATATTATTTATTTTAAAAATAATATAGATCGTAAACTTCTGACGGTAGTGTATGTAAGATATTTTGATATAGGCACTCCTTTTATCTCTAAATTAACAGAGTTAAATTTCTATTTAAACAGATGATAATAATTGAATTTTATATACAAATAATATATTTATAATAATTGCATTGTATGTGTAGATCACTATCTAACAAACTTAAACTTTTTTAGATTGAATCTGATCAGATACTTCTTATAAATTATTTTTTGCCAAAAATAAATTTGTAAATAAAATTACTCTGTAATATTATATATTTGAAAAAATTAGACTTAAGACATTTTTTATTACTCTTGAATTTAGGTTTAATTAGAATGTGACGTGATAAAATAATTTAATTTGTATATTTGTTTTCTGTAACAAAAAAATATAATAATCACATATTGTATTAATTACTTCATACAAAAATATAAATAAAAATCACTGCTTTCGTAATTGTAACATCAAGTACAGAATGTATATACCCTGTATATACAACATACAATATATAATATACCATACAATAAACAAATTATATATATATATATATATATATATATATATATATATATACAGGGAGTCCCAGAGCATACTGGTCACTGTTCATAAAAAGGTAGATGGGATCGAGATGAACATAAAAGTTCAATATTGTTGTGGGTTTGGTCTGCTAATAATCGAGATATAAATTTTTTAAATTGTGCGAATGAGAGCGCGCCTTGCGCGCCGAAGGAAGGGCTCGAGCCGCTCGAGCCATAGCACGGCCTATTGTTTCAAGCATTGGCTGTCGGCGGCGGCGGGGGAAAGAAGGAGAAGCGTAGCGTCGTCGTCGTTCCCACGTCTCGCTGCACCGCGCCTAAGCTCGCGTCGATGGCTGCTACGCATACTCGCGATTACATGACGAGATTATGAATTATTAATAAAAATAGGACAAATTTAAATCGTAATAAACTTTTGTAAATAAGAAAGTCGAAAGAGAGAAAGCGATGGAAACGTATGGAACCTGCAAATAGTATAATATTTGCCGCATCAAATTCTCTCATCGTTTTTTATGGAATATTAAATTAACGAAGATTTATCACGATTGATTCTTTATACATTCTCCTTTCGTAACCATCTTATTAGAAAATTACGAAATGCACGAAATACTATCCCTAATATGCACTCTTTGTAAAATAACACGATAGAAAAATATTCACGTTTGATCTAACAACTTCAGGATAAATTATTCGATGCAACTTCTATGGTAATTATAAGTAATTAGAGATCAATGTTATGTCAAGTATCGTTAGTATGGTTAACTAGAAATGATTTTCTCTTGTATATGATAGAGAACTTCGAATTTCTTCTATCGTTAATACATTATAAGTCACTGAAAATCTGTCGTAATTAATAATGCAATTAAAGGTAAAAGAAACTCTGAATTCTTTTATTCATTATTGAATTTTTTATTTACTCTTGATTTGTATGTAAAATTGAACTTTGTACTTTTATACTTTGTAATTTAGCAGGAATATCTTTCTCTCTAAAGTATTTACAGAAACACGATAAACGTCATTTTCAACAACAGTTCCAATCAATATTATTAGAGTTTCATTAAATGTCATAAAATTTTTTTAACAAGATTACTATTTTTTAACATTTTTAACATTAAACACGATACGACACTCAGAAAGAAAGTATCGTGCTGATTATTTATCGCAGTTTTAGTGATAATTTTTGATAATTTTTTTTTCGGTCGTGTGTACACTAAAAATATAAAGAAATGATAATTGTTAAAATTTTATTCAAATTACACATAATGAAAGTAGAATAGTACAAACTAAAGATGTTGTTAAACGTGGTAATATTTACTGTATTTGTGTACTACGTAGTGCTCGAGAGAGAAAGAGGGAGGGGGGGGGGGGAGAGAGAGAGAGAGAGAGAGAGAGAGAGAGAGAGAGAGAGAGAGAGAGAGAGAGAGAGAGAGAGAGAGAGAGAGAGGTGTCATACTAAAATGCGCGAAATACTTATCCATAGTATGTTACACTCTTTGTAATAACACAGAAAAATATTCCCTCTTGATGTAACGATTTCACGATAGCTTAGGCGATGCTACGATAATTATGCTCAAAAATTAATGTTCAATATCATGTATTGTTAACACAACGAAGGATTTTCTTTTATAACCATAGAAAACTTACAGTTTCTTCTACCTTTAATTGCATTATTAATTACGACAGATTTTCAGTGACTTATAATATATTAACGATAGAAGAAATTCGAAGTTCTCTATCATATACAAGAGAAAATCATTTCTAGTTAACCATTCTAACGATACTTGACATAACATTGATCTCTAATTACCTATAATTACCGTAGAAGTTGCATCGAATAATTTATCCTGAAGTCGTTAGATCAAACGTGAATATTTTTCTATCATGTTATTTTACAAAGAGTGCATATTAGGGATAGTATTTCGTGCATTTCGTAATTTTCTAATAAGATGGTTACGAAAGGAGAATGTATAAAGAATCAATCGTGATAAATCTTCGTTAATTTAATATTCCATAAAAAACGATGAGAGAATTTGATGCGGCAAATATTATATTATTTGCAGGTTCCATACGTTTCCATCGCTTTCTCTCTTTCGACTTTCTTATTTACAAAAGTTTATTACGATTTAAATTTGTCCTATTTTTATTAATAATTTATAATCTCGTCATGTAATCGCGAGTGTGCGTAGCAGCCATCGACGCAAGCTTAGGCACGGTGCGGCGAGACGTGGGAACGGCGACGACGCCACGCTTCTCCTTCCCCCCGCGCCGCCGGCAGCCAATACTTGAAACAGTAGGCCGTGCTATGGCTCGAGCGGCTCGAGCCCTTCCTTCGGCGCGCAAGGCGCGCTCTCATTCGCATAATTTAAAAAATTTATATCTCGATTATTAGCAGACCAAACCCACAACAATATTGAACTTCTATGTTCATCTCGATCCCATCTACCTTTTTATGAACAGTGACCAGTATGCTCTGGGACTCCCTGTATATATACAGGGTGTAATGTAATCGGAAGCCATCCCGTAATGGGAAGATAGACGGGATCGAGATGAACATAAAAGTCCAACATTGTCTTGGGTTAGGTCTATCAACAATCGAGATATAAATTTTTCAAATTGTACGAATAAGAGCGCGCCGTGTGAAGAGCCGAGACGCTCGAGCTGTAGCGCGGCCCACTGTGTCGAGCATTGGCTGCCGGCGGCGGGGGGAAAGGAGCAGAAGCGGCACCGCTGCCTGTGCTTCGCCGCCCTCGCGTCTCGCCGCACCGCGCCTACACTCGCGGCGATGGCCGCTACGCACATTCGCGATTACTTGACAAATTAGGAGTTAGCAGAGATATGACAAATTAAAACCGTAATAAACTGCTGTGATTAAGAAAGTCGAAAGAGCAAAAGCGATAAAAACTTATGGAATCTACAAATAATCTAATTTCTATCGTAACTGTGAATAAGTAAATTAATAAAAGTTTTTCGTACATTCACGAAAGAATCTTTCTTTTTCTTAAATATCTTATTTACAGTATCATACAATTCTAACTTTGTTTCTCATCGAATTGTGTCGTACTGTTAAATCCTTGATGAAAACATTAATAAAAAATTACCATAAATTCACGATTGATTCTCAAAGTAATAATTTTCTTTTATAAGTGTATTATAATATTTGCCGCATCAAATTCTCTCATCGTTTCTTATCGTTTTTCTTTTCATGAAATGTTAAATTAACGAAGGTTTATCACAATTAACATCTATGATTCTTCATACATTCTCTTTTCGTAAATATTTAATTAGAAAATTACAAAATGCGCAATATATCCATATAATATGTTACACTCTTTGTTCATAACACGATAGAAAAATATCTCTTGATGTAACGATTTCATAATAGATTATGCCTTCTACGATAATTATGCTTAGAGATCGATGTTCAATATCAAGTATTGTTAATACAAGAAGAATTGTCTATCGTTCTCTCGTTTCCTGTTAGGAAAGTATATTTTCTCGTTGGAATATGACAAAATATCTACGGAGACATATCATTGATATCAATGATATCACTTCTTGAAATTCTTTTTTTTTATTCAGACAAGTAATGGATTACAAAAGAGTAATCAATTAAATTCTTGTATTTTTTTTTATATCTGTTCTGAATCAATCAGTAAAAATTACTGTCGTAATTAATAATGTAATTAAAGATAAAAGAAATTTCAAGTTCCCTATCGTTATGAAAGAAAAACTCTTCTTGTATTAACAATACTTGATATTGAACATCGATCTCTAAGCATAATTATCGTAGAAGGCATAATCTATTATGAAATCGTTACATCAAGAGATATTTTTCTATCGTGTTATGAACAAAGAGTGTAACATATTATATGGATATATTGCGCATTTTGTAATTTTCTAATTAAATATTTACGAAAAGAGAATGTATGAAGAATCATAGATGTTAATTGTGATAAACCTTCGTTAATTTAACATTTCATGAAAAGAAAAACGATAAGAAACGATGAGAGAATTTGATGCGGCAAATATTATAATACACTTATAAAAGAAAATTATTACTTTGAGAATCAATCGTGAATTTATGGTAATTTTTTATTAATGTTTTCATCAAGGATTTAACAGTACGACACAATTCGATGAGAAACAAAGTTAGAATTGTATGATACTGTAAATAAGATATTTAAGAAAAAGAAAGATTCTTTCGTGAATGTACGAAAAACTTTTATTAATTTACTTATTCACAGTTACGATAGAAATTAGATTATTTGTAGATTCCATAAGTTTTTATCGCTTTTGCTCTTTCGACTTTCTTAATCACAGCAGTTTATTACGGTTTTAATTTGTCATATCTCTGCTAACTCCTAATTTGTCAAGTAATCGCGAATGTGCGTAGCGGCCATCGCCGCGAGTGTAGGCGCGGTGCGGCGAGACGCGAGGGCGGCGAAGCACAGGCAGCGGCGCCGCTTCTGCTCCTTTCCCCCCGCCGCCGGCAGCCAATGCTCGACACAGTGGGCCGCGCTACAGCTCGAGCGTCTCGGCTCTTCACACGGCGCGCTCTCATTCGTACAATTTGAAAAATTTATATCTCGATTGTTGATAGACCTAACCCAAGACAATGTTGGACTTTTATGTTCATCTCGATCCCGTCTATCTTCCCATTACGGGATGGCTTCCGATTACATTACACCCTGTATATGTATATGTATGTATGTATACATAATTTACATACGATCTCTCCAACAATGAATATTCCGTTAAAGAGGTTTTACCTCAAGGGCAATAAGTTTATAACGCAAACAATAAATAACGCTTTTTATTTTAGCAGCCCCCCCCCTTCCATCTCATATTAGGTGCCTGTCTCATAATAGGTGCTTCTCCTTTTTATATTAATATCTGTTTGAATAAAATTGAAATTATATAAATATAAAAATCATATAAAATTCATAATATCTATTATGTAAAAAATAATTTTTTACGTTTCAATTTCAATTTTCAAATATGCACGTTCAGCGAAATATCATAAGAAAAGTTATTAGTCTTTGCAAAAACGAAGATCTGCTTGAATAATCATCGTATTAAGTGCAGGCATTTAATTATTAATATATTTTTTATCTAAAACCAGTAGAACACTATGGGATATATATTACATAAGACATTTTATTTTGATAAATATTTTTAAAAACATGGAAGACACATTCAAATACTTTATACAAATTGCATTGAATGATGGAAAATTAGAGTAAAATAATAATAAATTATAGTAAAATTTATTTTTTAAAGTAATTACTTATTTCAAATTGTTATTACAATGTGACATCAAATAGAAAATATTCTTTTATTAAATAAATTGTATTCAAAGTAGTGATTAGACATTACTCTAAATAGAATAGACTTTATTGCTTCCTTTTCAGGGTTACAAGGCGCTTTTACTCTGCGGAGTGTTCCCAAACCGCTTACAATACATTAACCCTCATCTCCCGACCGACCTGGCCATATGCGACCTTTTACAATCTATTTCCCCCCACCCCTGCTCGCTGCCCCACTCTCTCCTCCCAAACCCCCACCTTTACTCCTTCCTCCGGCCCTCCTTTCCAACTCTTCGTCCATCATACCTCTCTGTTGCTTCCTTGATCTCATCTTCTTCGCTCTCCTCCTTCAGCTCTCTCTCTCTCTCTGTGGGCCTCTCTTCCTTTCTCCTTGTCCTCCTCCCTATCTCTCCCCTCCCTCTCCGTTCTACTCGCACTTCTCTCTTCTGAGGTTTCCTCTCTCCACTTTTCTCCGTCTCCTCCTTTTTTTTCTCTTTCTCCTCTCCTCTTTGCTCTTTCCAGCATCCTCCATCTTATTCTCCTCTCCTCCATGGTTAAGTCTCTTCCTCCTCCGCTTCTTACCCCGTGCTCCTCTTCTCCTCGTCGTCTCCTTCTGACTGTCGTCCCTCTTCTCTTCTTCCTCCTTGGTTTCTTTCTTCCTTCTCTCCCCTCGTCTCTTTTTTCCTCTTCTCTTCCTCACCTCTCACCCTGTTTAGCTCTCTTTATCTCTTCTTTCTGCTCAATTTCTCCTTTCGCCGCTAACACTGACTTTCCGCCACTGCCTCTGCTTCTATACTCATGTATCACCGACGGATCACGTGTTTTGGAACTCAGCGTTCCCAAACTCGCTACCGTCTTTCCCCCTCAATCCTGTCAACCTTGTTCACATCTTCCTATGTTCCCGCCAGGTATTCCGCCATGTCTCTGCTGTCCACACTTTCTTCTTCTAGATGGCGCTGCTCTTCTTCTCCACTGCTCCACCACCGCGCCATCTCCCCACATCTTCGGACCACGTTCCTTCCATCCTCACTTTTTCTCCTCTGTCGCCCTCTTCCTGACCTCTTCTTCCCGCACATTGCTTCTATACTCCATGTTAATCTCCTTCGCCTCCGAAATTCTCCGCAACTTCTCTTCTTATTTCTTCTCTTCTCCGTCCTCCCTTGCTTTCCCTCCAATTGCCCGATCACTCTCCAACTTCCTCTTTCCGAATTTCTCACTCATGCTTTTCACTTTTATCTCCTTCACCACTTACTACCTTTTCACTCCGGAGCTTTCTAAATCGCAAACTCTCCCAATCACGCCATCTTCAATTCTCTTCGATTAGACATTACTCATAATTCTTACAAAAACTTCAACGAAATAGTAAAACAATATACACGTCGATTGCTCTCATAAAAAAAAATTATTTAATCCATTAACGCTGGGTTAAACGCAATTTTGCAAAATGAAAAAGTTGTTTGACTTCGGAAATCTTACTATGTATTCCATGTTCGTGAATTTTGGATACCTTGTGTGTGTATGTGTGTGTGTGTTATGTATTTTTGATTATACTTATATTAATTCATATTTTGTAAAAATTAATTAATTTTTTATATATACGTATAATATAAACATTAAATTCACATTATTAAATAAAGAAATCATTTTATTTTGTTACAGATAAATTCTATATTCAATCTGACGACAAATTCATATTGGAAGGTGAAAGTAAAGAATTTAATAAAGGTTAAATGTTTAATGTAATATTTATTAAATTAGAAAAATTATTAGAATTTATTAGAAAAAAACTAAAATAAATTTGAAAGTTAACAATAATAAATTAATTAGTTAATAAGTTAATGAGTTTATAAATTAAAATATAATTAATTAATTTTTTAGTATTATTTTAATAAATTTATATTATAAATTAATTTAATTCATTGTTATTAATAATATTATCTTTATATTTATAGCTTCAAGAAGACGGCAGAGAAACATAAAAAAAATTAATTTCAAGGAGCATTTATATAAATAATATAATTAATTAATTAATTAAAATTGTTAAATAAATTATATAAAGAAAATTGAAAGTATTATATATTATCTCAAACTGTTATATATATACACAATATGTTATATATTTTAAGTCATTAAAATATTCTAATATTATAATAATAGTGGTAATAATATAACGATAATATGATGAGGATAATATAACGTTATAAGACTTATGTGATATATATATGTTAAATCAGGGCCGGCGTGACCTTTTGCGAGGCCCGGTTCAAAAATTTTGCGGGGCCAGAATTCACATTCAAATTTTATACTTAAATTTCACAATAAGGAATTATTTATTATAAATACAAAGAATGTTACATATATTTTTTGTAAGATAAATATTACATAATTTTTCTCGCTTTTTTCGCCGCAAAATCTTTGATTACGTCATCAAAATTGATTAAATTTGCTACTTCGCTTTCTATTGAAAGAATAGCCAGAGATGTAAATCGGTCTTGGCTTATTAATGACCGGAGATAATTTTTTATTAGTTTCAACCGCGAGAAACTACGTTCAGCTGAAGCCACGGTTACTGGCGTAGTTAACATTATTTGTAACGCAATTAATAAATTTGGACATGCTTCCGAAAGATTGTTTTTTATAATATATCTTATCGCATCTAAACTCGAATAATTAGCTTGCGTTATTGATCGGAACATCTTAATCTCTTCAAACATTTCAGTTCTGTCCAAATCTCCTTCCAAATATAAGTGGAGATCTTGACAACATTTTAGTAAATATTCGTTATCTAAATTTGCAATCTCATTCATATATAAAAAACCAAAAATATTTTGGTAATTTGCATATAATTCAAATCTACTTTTAAATGATACTAACGCAGTATCTATTATGTTTAAAAAGTAGTGCATACGGAAATATTCTTCGTCGCTGATTGTCGACGTTTCATCCTGTCCTTCGTAATCAAATAATTTCCGTTTTTTGCCCCTGTATGATGACTTGAAATTTGGTGCTATGTCTATTTCCTTTGCTGTGATCATGGCTTTGCTGAATACTGTATTTCTGTATTCCGCAAAGAATACGTTCAGACCTTTTAGATGCTTAGTGGCCAAATCTATTTGCATCTTTTGATTTTGCAATACTTTGCTGACGATATTAATTTTTGATAATATTTCGTACCAAATGAATGAGACAGACAATAAATTTAAATTCATTTATCTTTTGCACTATAGACAAAATCTCAATTTTTAATTTATTGTCAGATGCGTTGTTGGCAATTTCGTTCAAGGCATTTCGAAATTGGCGAACTTGAAAACGAACAGTCCTTACACTATCAAAATGGCATTCCCATCTAGTTTCTGATAATGGTTTAGGTGTAATTTTTTCAACGTGTTTTTTTAAAACATCTCAACGCGATGTTGATGCTGCAAATATCGTATAAATCTTTTGTAAAACACCAAAAAAATGTATTGCTTAGGTTGATGATTTTGCTATATCTCCCAATAACAAATTCAAGTTGTGACTACCGCATGGTACATAAAACGCTTTATGATTTTCACGTAATATATTTGCTTGTACTCCTTGATATATTCCCCTCATATTGGCACCGTTATCATATCCTTGTCCGTGACAGTCAGATATTTTTATTCCCAACTGATCCAGAATAAGCATGATTGTTTCGAATAGTCCTTTTCCTGTTGTATTGTGAACTATTTCAAATTTGATAAAATGTTCTTTGATTTCAACGTCATCGTCTGTTATGTTAACATAACGAAGGACAACCGATAGTTGCTCTTGATGGCTCACATCTGGTGTACAATCCAATAAAATGGAATAGTATTTTGCTCTCTTTATTGCATCGATAATTACTTTTTGTACTTTATTTGCCATTGCACTTATTAATTCGTTTTGAAATCGAATGAGATAAATAATGATGCCCTTTTATGGCTGTTCTGTTCAAATGGTCATTTAGAATAGAATCAAATTTTGCAATTAACTGTATTAAACCCAAAAAATTACCATTGTGCGGTGTGTACAAAGTATCGGAACTTCCTCGGAAAACTAAATTATGTTGCGCCAAATATAAAATAATTGCAGTTATTCTTTGGAAAACTTGTTCGCATCGTGCCGTTTCAAGTTTTAAAAGTTTTTCGAATTCTTTATCAATTAGATTACCAGTGCGAAAATTTTGTTCAGTCTGAAGCCACTTGTTTATAGCTTGTAAATGTACCGTAGATCGTTCGTGCATTTAGATTCGTTGTGTTAAATGAGACCAATGGCAAAATCCATCTGCTCCCAATGAAACATCAGTTGTTGAAAATAATTTACAAGCAAAACAGTACACCTTATCTTTAGATTTAGAATAAATTAGCCATTTTCGTGCTTTCCTTTGCCCATTCGCCAGTATTCTTGTAAAATATGTTGCAGAAAAACTCCTTTTATTTTCGTTCTTAGGGAAGTTAAATTGATTAACTTGTACAGGACCATGCTAAACTATTAAATTTACTGTTTGTTGTGTTCTTTCAATTGGCCACGTGCTAGGATCTTCAATGTCGAAATTCCTGTTTTCTTCTTTTTGTGCTTCAATTTCCATATCTTCAATGTCTTTTTTTTCGATGAATTTCACAATCGCTCGTTTTCCTATTGTTTTCATTTTCGTCCATTTCTGTTTCGTTGGTGTCTTCTTGTTTTTCCTTCACGGGTGTATTCAACTGTTGCTTTACTTCTTCTAAAGGGATCTGATACATTGTCGAATGTTCTTTACCTTCGTTTGGCTGTTTTGAATGACCAGTAGTTTCAATTACGTATTTCATAATATTGTTTGTTTGCTGCTTAATATAACCATCCCGCTGCTTCTTCCTTTTCAGTTTTTCAGCCCCACTCATGTATTTCCTTCCACGATCTCTATCTCTGCTAGCCATAACGGTTCTTAAAAGAAACATATTTCTGTACATAGAAGTTTATGTCTGTTACAAAAATGAATAAAACCACATGCCAAAAAAACAATTATTGCAAAATAGGATAAACTACATATTTCAATAGTTTGTATGCAGTTAAAACATTTCTATGTTATTGCTTACTTTATCGAAATTTTAACATTTGGGGCGAAATTAATTTAATAATAACGAATTCAAATTCTCAACTAGTTATATGTATTCATTTGTATCAGCGCCATACGTTTTTTCTGTTGGGGCATAATTTCAGTTAGGGTTGATTTTAAGTTAAAAGAAGGAAAATAATTGAAAAAAATATACTTACCAGAGATCAAACGTTTTCGAAATGTATAACAGCAGGTGAGAGATCAAAATGTATATGACACGGTTTATACCACAATATATTACTTTCAAAAATATTCGTCGTCTTAAATTCACCGGGACGTAACGATCAGAGTCCTCGCCACGCGTTGAGAGATTGAGTAACGCCCAACGTCGAAGACGGTAGCAATCGGATAACCTGATGCGTTTTTGTTTAAATGTTTAAAACGTATGAAACACGATTCAAGATTCGGACAACGAACCGCAAGACGGCAATTGAGACAGAACCACTACGAATAAATGTTAGGCGTTGCTATGCCCCGTTGTTATGCAAGTTTGTAGGTGCTGCGACTCAACAGACTTCCAAAATTTGGGGGGGTTTTATCTCAATTTTTTTAAAAATAGCCACCACTCGGTAACCGATCGCTGTGGCGAATGGGTGGTGAAAAATAAAGACATTGTTAATCTAGTCTGTATTACAGTTGATCTCGACACCCCACCATCCCAGAATTCCCATTAGAATCGTCGTTGTGGGGGAACTATTGCGGAGCATTTAGTAAAGAAGTCAATAAAGAACAGTACTGTTTTCCCGAATCTTCCTCTTACTGCTTTTGGCTTATTTGTTGATCACCCTTCATTTCCCTTACGATTATCCGCTGCTTACAATTGTATCATCAAATTAAATATAGTTTATCTGTGAGCGTCCCCGTAGGAAAAAATTATGTAAAAAGTACTGCACAAAAAATTGCATATTTTTGTGCATGAATTTCTGCAGTTTTTACAGATTTTTGTACAAAGTTTTCGCCTTCAGAATTTTTCTTCAGAATATTTTGCAGAATTTTATGTAATGTTTTCCCGTGGGTTGAGTGCCTAGCGGGCGCGTCTCCGGGTGGCGGATAGGAGGAAGCCCGGGTGAGAAACCTCGGTCCGGGCCTAAACCCCCGCGTGCCGGGGTGGACCGCCCGGGTAGTAACGGTTATAACCTGCCCCGGCGGGCGTAAAACCCTGCCCAGGGGGGGGGAAAGCCGATACCGCGGACCAACTCGACCCAAGCCAAGCTGGAAGCTATCGTGGCGAGGGCTGCGTGGCACTGGGGGAGCAGTGCCTTGAACGATGCCTCTGGGGAACCAGGCGAAACCCCAGAGTATTTAGCCTTACCCACGCATGCGGGGCTCTGCGTGGGTGGACCGTATGTTTCCCTAGCTGCTCGTGGGAACAAAATGGAAGACGAAATCAAACTTAAACTTAAACTCACTGAGGACACCCCAATGGAGGCTTCGCCCGAGGACTCCGGAAGGGTGGAAGAAGCAGGATCGGGAGCCGAACGGACCCCTGTGGGCACGGGAAGCACCGAGACTGCGGAGGGAGGGGTGGTTTCGAGTGCTGAGCGGGCCCCTAGGGGCACGGGAGGCACCGAAACCGCAACGGACGAACCGGCGAAGGAAGAGGATCTTTGCAAAAAGAAACTCTCCGGAGCCGCGAAGAGGAGGAGGGCTCGGGAGCGGAAGGGGGGGGTTCGGGACCAGGCTCAGGCCGGGACTGGGACTGGGCCCTCGCCGGCTGTTCCGGGGACCTCTTCTTCCTCGTCCTTGACTATCCCCCAGACGCCGATTGGGGGGCCTCCGGGGAACTCCGGCAATAAACGCCGGAAGGACCCTGATGGGACCCCGCAGTCGGCAGAAGGGGCGAAAAAGAAGCAGAGGGTCCAGGGGACCCATGCTTACGTCGACGCCGCGGACCCTCTGACGAGGGTGATTGTCGAGGAGGGGTACCCGGATGCTGCGATGACTGCTGAGCAGCTGTCGCAGCTGAGGGGTGCGGTCTTCAAGGAGATCCAGGGGATCCGAGAGGGTACCCTGCCCAGATTTGACAGCACCACTCTGAGAGGGGGGGCTGCGGTGGTGAGGTGCGCGGATGCGGAGTCCCTGAAATGGCTCGAGAGCCGGATCGGGGGCATCGTGCCGTGGGAGGGCGCCAAGCTTGGGGTGGCGGGACTGGAGGTGCTGCAAAAGCAGTACAGGGCTGCGGTGTGGGTCCCGGGACCTCCCGTGGGCGCGGCTGCGGTCCTGGGGCTGCTGGAGCGGCAGAATCCGGGGATCGTTACCTCAGGCTGGCGTGTCTATGCTGAGAATGTGGGGGCTACCTGCGAGGGTAGAAACCTCATTCTCGGCATCCCCCAGTCCAGCGTCAACAAACTTAAGGCGCTGGACTTTAGGCCCCATCTTGGGATGGACCGGGTCACTTTTAAAGTGACCGGTCCATCCCAAGAGGGGGCGGGAAAGGGTAGGGAGGGGCCCGATCCAAAGGTCTCGTCTTCGTAGTGGGCCTGACCGGGGTGGGCTTCACCCAAATCAACTTGCACCACAGCAAAGGAGCCTCGGCCGTTCTTGCCAGGCGCCAAGCTGGGGTGCACACAGCCATATCACTAGTACAAGAACCTTGGCTGGTCCGAGGCTGTATTAGGGGTCTGGCGGGGTGCGGTAGGCTGTTCAGGTCACCGCAAGAGGATCGGCCTAGGGCCTGTGTGGCCGTTAAAGGGCTGGAGAGCCAGCTATTGCCGGATTTCTGTTCCAGGGACTTGGTAGCAGTCGTGATAGAGGACACCAGCGGGACCGGGATCAAGACAAGGATGGTGGTGGCGTCGGGCTACTTCTCACACGAAGAGGACGATCCGCTGCCATCAGACCGGGTTGTACGACTGGTGGAGTTCTGCCAAAAGGAGCAACTCCCCCTCATATTGGGGTGCGATGCGAACGCGCACCACACGGTGTGGGGGAGCACGGACACCAACAGGAGAGGCGAAAAGCTGTTGGAATTTCTGGTGTCCACAGACCTAGAGATTCTCAACAGAGGCAAGGAGCCTACCTTCGTCACGGCAGTGAGAAGGGAGGTTCTGGACCTAACTATCTGTTCAAGACAGATAGCGCGGGAGGTGACCGGCTGGAGGGTCTCTGACGAGCCCTCATTGTCGGATCACAGACAGATCACCTTTAGGTTGGCTAAAGTGCAAGCGAAGGTAAGAACAGTGAGGGACCCGAGGAAGACGGACTGGGACTCGTTTCGAGAGGACCTGGCTGTCGGTCTTAGGGAGTTTCCCAAAAGACATGGGACCCCTCAAGAAATCGAGCTGTGCGTCGAGCATCTGCAGAGGGCTCTCGTCGGCAGCTTTGAGAACAACTGCCCAGAAAGGACAGTGAGAGATACTAAGGAAGTCGCCTGGTGGAACCCCAAGCTACAGGAGCTCAGAAGTGCTGCACGTCGTGCCTGGAACAGGGCCAGGAACACGGGCCGCCAGGCTGACTGGGACCTTCATCGAAGGGCTCAGAAGGCCTATAGAGACTCTGTGGTAAGGGCTAAAAAGGAGAGCTGGAGGAGATTCTGCGAGTCGGTGGAGGGGATACCTGAAGCCGCTAGGCTCGGCAGAGTCTTAGCCAGGGATCGGAACGCGGCTCTGGAGGCCATTCGGCTCGACGATGGGACGATGGCGTCTGGAGAGCGATGCCTGAATCACCTGCTGGAGTCGAACTTTCCGGGCTTCCGCGGAGGCCCGGAGGAAGACGTCCACCAGGGAAACTCAAATCTCCGTAGGGTACGAGGAGAGGACTGGTCTCTTGCGGCAAAAATCGTTGGGCCGAACAAGGTCAAATGGGCCGTAGGAGGTTTCAAGCCCTTTAAGTCGGCTGGGCCGGACCGGGTATTTCCGGCCCTTCTCCAGGAAGGGCTGGAGCAGATCACCGGGCCGCTCACGCGGACGCTAAGGGCTTGTTTGGCACTGGGCTATACACCTAGGGCTTGGAGGCAGGCGAGAGTTGTGTTCATTCCCAAAGCGGGAAGAACGGGCCACAGCTCCGCCAAGGATTTTCGTCCTATCAGCCTAACGTCTTTTCTTCTTAAGACGCTGGAAAGGCTGGTGGATGTCTACATACGCGACGTGGTTCTACTGCAGCACCCGCTGCATGGGAATCAGCACGCGTATCGCACGGGATACTCCACAGAATCGGCGCTTCACTCCGCTGTATCGTTTATCGAGGAGCAACTGGAGAGGAAGGGCTTCGTGGTTGGCACCTTTCTAGATATAGAAGGAGCTTTTAACAACACACCGCACGAGGTGGTGTGTGAGGAAGCTACTCGCAGAGGTGTGCCGGAAAGGATCGTGGATTGGATCAGAGGCATGCTTGGGCGACAGGTAACGGCCTCATTGGGAACAGTGAAGGTCAGTGGATGGGTGAAGAGAGGCTGCCCGCAAGGGGGAGTTCTCTCTCCACTATTATGGTGTCTGGTGGCGGATAGACTGCTCAGGACGCTGAACGAAAGGAGCTTCTTTACATTAGGATATGCGGATGATCTGGCTATCCTGATACGAGGACCCTTTTTGGAGACGCTTCTGGAGCTCACGCAGAGAGCCTTAGAGGTGATCGAGGAGTGGTGCGGCGAGACTGGTCTGGCGGTGAATCCACTGAAGACCGGGCTCGTAATCTTCACTCGCAGGTACAAGGTAGGCCCAGTGGAGGGGCCGGTCCTTGGGGGAACGAGATTAGTTCCAACCGTATCGACTAAATATCTGGGAGTGATCCTAGATAGGAAGCTGACATGGAAGGAACATCTCGAGAACCGTTGCAGGAGTGTGTGCTCCTACTTCTGGATATGCAGAAGGACATTCGGGCAGACCTGGGGTCTCAAACCAAAAATGGTCCACTGGATATACACGGCGATACTCAAACCTAGGCTGCTTTACGCGTCTGTCGTATGGTGGCCAAGGGTTTTGGGAAAGACCGCTAAGTTAGCGCTGGAGCACGTCAGAGCTCTAGTTTTAAGAGGGGCTCTGGGGGCCATGCGGACCACGCCGGTGGTGGCGATGGGAATGCTGCTTGGCGTCGAGCCCCTCGATCGGGTGGTAGTGGCGGCCGCGGCGACGGCGGCCTACCGCTTAAGGTGTGAATCAAGGTGGAAGGCAGGAGCCCTCCACACGAGATTTCCCGAAGGAATCCTATCGGGCACCATTTTTGCAATGGGACAGGATAGGAGGCCGGTGATTCGTACTTTCGAAAGAGGGTACAGGATAAGCTTCCCCGGGCGCTGGGAGTGGAACGGCTCTAAGGGACCGGTTCCTCGGGACGGGGACGTCTGGTTCACGGATGGCTCCAAAACGAGTGCGGGCTCTGGAGCTGGTCTTTACTGTCAGCGCGACCGGGCAGGAATCGTCGTTCCGCTTGGTGAGCACGCTACGGTTTTCCAGGCGGAGGTGTTAGCCATCATGAGATGTGCCCAGAACCTATTAGAGTCTGATAGGGTGAGAAGGCGCATCCGGATTTACTCGGACAGTCAGGCGGCGCTTAAGGCGCTTGAGGGTCCAAGAATTAACTCGCGGCTGGTCTGGGACTGCAAGTGCGTACTGGATGAGTTGGCGGAGAAGAATGATGTCGGCCTAGTATGGGTCCCTGGGCACGCAGGGATCAAGGGCAACGAAATGGCGGACCTGCTTGCTAAGGAGGCGGCCGAAACAAGACTGCTGGGACCTGAACCGGCTGTTGGGATCTCTTTCTGCCTAGGCAGGGGGAGAATCAGGGGCTGGCTCCGGGACCAGCATCTTGAACACTGGAAGAAAGAAACAGAGAGCAAATGCAGACAGGCTAGGGCCATGCTAGGGGAATGCCCTAGCGAGAACCTGGCCAGGAGCATAAGATCTCTAAGTAGGAGGGACGCCAGGCTCGCGACACAACTGCTCACGGGCCATGGGGATCTCAACTATCACCTGCACAAATTGGGCCGTAGTGATACGCCCAGCTGTAGGCTGTGCGGTGAGGAGGAGGAAACTAGCCTCCACATTCTTGGGAATTGCCCAGCACTGGTCGGACCAAGAGCACGCCTGCTGGGCTCAGGTTTTCTAGAACCGTACCAGGTGAGGCAGCTGCCTGTGGGGGATCTGCTCCGCTTTTGGAAGGAAGCGGGGCCCCGCTAGGGCAGCTGACAACGGGGAGGCACAATGGACTCGGTCTAAGTGCCAAAGTGGGCTTCGCAGGAGGACCGCCCCCGTCACTACTATTATTATTATTATTATTATTATGTAATGTTTTCTGAAGGCAAAAAACTTCAGAAAACATTACATAAAATTCTAAAAAATATTCTGAAAAAAAATTCTGAAGGCGAAAATTTTGTACAAAAATCTGTAAAAGCTGCAGAAATTTATAATATAAAATATAAAATATGCAATTTTTTGTACAGTAATTTTTGCATAATTTTTTCCTATGGGTCGCACCGTAGTTATCGCGATTGCTCACATGGGACATTATCCAGTTAGAAAACATCGATTTTGATTAACTTTTTACAGAATGATGATACCATACAGATGCAAAACATTTTTTAGTAGTGATGATTCAGTTTGAAGACGTGACAAAAATCTTCAAAGTTCAGTGTAATCCATAAAGTCCTTATATCCTGGAAACTATTTCAGATAAAAAAATCCAAACGCTTTTAGAGAAATATACTTATTACGAGAAATTAAACTATATTAATAGTTTTTTGCAAAAGTCATATATAATTACAGATTTTGTACTTTCATTGAATTTTTTGCAAACGCTTTTAGAGAAATATACTTATTACGAGAAATTAAACTATATTAATAGTTTTTTGCAAAAGTCATATATAATTACAGATTTTGTACTTTCATTGAATTTTTTGCCCCTTGAAAGCGATATGTTTTGCATTCATTGTAAAGCAAAACATTTCACAGCTGAAAAAATATCTAGTAAAGGAAATTCATTTCACGATTGTTGTAATCATGGTGCGGTTTATTTGGAATCATTACCTCAATTTCCACAATTTCTTCAAAGTTTATTCGGCGGTAGCCATGCAAAATTTAATTTTTTTTTCAGACATATTCGTAGTTACAATAGTTTATTTTCATTTGCATCATTTAACGCTAATTTAGTTAATTTTAAAAATAGGCGACCAGGTCCATGTTTAAAATGATTTAATTGTAAAGCAAAAATTTTTTGGAGAAGTGGCAACCTTTGTATATGTTATTGAATTTAAAAAACGCGGTTTACCACATGTCCACATGTTAATTACTTTAAAATATAATTTTAAAATAACAACTCCACAGATTGTTGACAAATATATTTCAGCTGAAATTCCTGATCCATGTGAAAAACGTACTTTACATGACATAGTTATGAGACACATGATTCATGGACTTTGTGGCGATTGGTGTTTGGTAGATGGAAAATGTTCAAAACATTATCTTAAACCATATCTTGAAGAGACCAGAATGGATGAAGATCTTATTCTTATTATCGTCGAAGAAATAATAACAAGAGTTTTGATCGTCTTGGTAGTTATGTAGTTGATCATCGTTATGTAGTTCCATATTGTCCTATTTTATCAATTATTTTTAATTGTCACATAAATGTCGAAGTAGTTTCAAGTATCAAATCGGTAAAATATCTGTATAAGTATATTTATAAGGGACATGGTGCTGCTGTTATAACAATTGAGCCAATAACAGATAATATAATTATTGATCATGATGAAATACGTAATTTTATAGAAACTCGTTATGTTGGACCTGTAGAAGCCTGTTGGCGTATTCTCGAAAAGAAATTACAAGATAAAAGTCATAATATCGTTCTTTTGCCAGTCCATCTTCCTAATGAACAAAATATTATAATTGAAAATGAAGTAATTGAAGAAGCAATGACTGATGCTTTAAATCAAGTTACGATGTTAATTGACTATTTCTTATTAAATTCTCGTGACGAAGAAGCAAAACAACATTTGTATGTAGAAATTCCACGCTATTAGACGTTTAAAAAAGAGAAAATTAATGAGAGAAATGTATCGCGTTGGATTAAACGTAAAAGTCATTATAATTGTATAGGACGAATGTATTCCGTCAGTCCAACACAAACAGAATTATTTCATTTACGGTTATCATTACTAACTGTAAAAGGAGCTACGAGTTTTAATGCTTTAAGAACTGTAAATGGAGAAATATGTCAATCGTTTTCAGCAGCATGCCTAGCTTTAATTGAAGATGATGAGGAATGGAACCGCGCTATGAATGAAGCTGTTGGATGGATGATGCCCCGACAACTTCGTAGATTATTTGTACGTATATTAGTACATTGTCAACCGTTACATCCTGAAGAGCTTTGGGAAAATTTTAAAGTAGCAATGTCAGAAGATTATGTTCGACATTTCGGATTGTTACAAGGACAAAGAAAACCATATACGCAAATTAATACTATGCTTTGTGCTGAAGGTAAAAGTCTTGCTGATTTTCCACATATGGAACAATCGATAGAAAACGATGAAGAGGATGATTATATTACACTTGAAGAAACTATGGAAATTGGTACAGACAGTATGAGCTGTTAAATGACAAACAGAAAGAAATAGTAGATCTTGTATTAAACAGATTAGATACTAATAATCACAATAGCAATTGTATTTATATCGATGGTCCAGGTGGTTCAGGTAAAACGTTTATATACACGACTATCTATTATTTAGCCAAAATTCGAAATAAACATATATGTACAATGGCTGTTACGGGCATTACAGCGACGTTATTGCCAGTAGGAAAAACAGTTCATAAAACATTTGGATTGCCAGTTCCATTATTTGCTGATTCGTCATCTAGCATTAAAATCCAATCCAAGGAAGCTCATTATTTAAAAGAAACAGATATTTTTATCTGGGATAAAGCGCCAATGGCACCACGATGCTCTAGAAATTATGGATCAAACGTTGCGTGATATCATGAATAATAATTTACCTTTCGGTGGAAAAATTATCGTGTTAGGTGGTGATTTCAGACAACTACTTCCTATTAAAGTACATGGTACTCGAAGTGAAATTGTGAATCTTTCAATCAAATTTAGTTCTATTTGGAAACATTTTATAAATTTTTCTTTAACATAAAATATGCGAATTCTCCCAGAGGAAACCCAAATAGCACAAAAATATACAATGTATATACACTATATATATGTTCATAGATATTGAATGTCCATTGGATATCCACATGTACTTAAATTAGCACTCATAGTATATCCATTGTATCAGCAAATGCACTCCATATGAGATCCATTGTTTATCCATAAAACATACAGCTGCACGTTCCATGTATATCATATACCATATATATATATATATACCCAGTGAACAATATGTTGTCAAAAAGATCTCTGAAAGATATCCTGTTTCTGAAAATGATAACATAAAGAGACTTCTAAAAGATAACATAATGATATCAGAATGTTAAGCAATGCGCCGTTTTTTGAGAATAGAAAGATAGCATGAAACTGATATCTAAAAGATTTCTTAAATCGGATATCTTTAAACTGCAACTAGAGATAAAAAAATAAAATAAAAATTTCATTTTTTAAATAATTATTTTTATCAACAGTACATATTAAAATTAGGACAAATTTTTATTAATTAATTAAATTTAAATTATTTTATTTTATTCTTACTTGCGCTGGTTTTAAACCCGGGACCTTAGGATGACGAACCTTGTACTCTATCTGTTACGCCAATTTGACTCATCGACATGGGTACTTGTTATTGTCTACATATACCTATATGTTATAAACTGACGCAATTATATTATTTTTTATAAAAGCAATTATATTTTGCATAACATTAAAAATAAATAGCATTAATTTATTTACTTATTAATTTCATTGTTAAATTTATTTTTTTCCATAACCTTAATAATTTGATGGAAATTGCGATTTATTTAGCACTAATACTTTGAAGCGTTCAAATGGTTAATTAGATGGTTAACTATATAGATCATATATGTTCAGACTTCAAATGGGGTTTTTTGCAGCGCCAAGTTTCCAAACCCTTCACCGGCAGAAAAATAAATGACTAATTCACGAAAGTATATTCATCCAATATACACAGAAAGTACAATTGTATACATTTCGATAAGTATATATATGCAATGTACATTCGAAGTGCATCAGAAAATATCCTAGACGGATCCATGAAAGTATATTCATTCAATGTACGTGAAAATACATTTATGTTCATTTCGACACATACATACGGGAGCGTCTCAGATGCGCACAGTAATAAACGGACATAGCAGGCTGAGTGAAACGGACACAGTAACAAACGGACACAGACCAAACGGACACAGTAATAAACGGACACAGTAACAAACGGACACGGTGCGAAACGGACACAGTAATAAACGGACACAGTAATAAACGGACACAGTAACAAACGGACACAGACCAAATGCGCACACTGCACATGCGCACGGACCAAATGCAATCCATGTACATTGCAAGCAGAGTAAAGTCCATATAGGTTAGCGACTTGGACGGGGTGGGTGAGGGGAGGCCGAAGGCCCCCCCTTGCATCCCCCGTGTGTGTGTGTGTGTGTGTGTGTGTGTGTGTGTGTGTGTGTGCGTGCAAAGCATTCACTGCATCACATGAGTTTGCGACTTTCCGTGTGCGCATGTGCAGTGTGCGCATTTGGTCTGTGTCCGTTTGTTACTGTGTCCGTTTATTACTGTGTCCGTTTGTTACTGTGTCCGTTTGTTACTGTGTCCGTTTGGTCTGTGTTCTTTTGTTACTGTGTCCGTTTCACTCAGCCTGCTGTGTCCGTTTATTACTGTGCGCATCTGGGACTCACTCATACATACATGTACATACATACAATAGGGTTTTGATATACATCGGAAAATATCCTAGACAGATCCACGAAAGTATATTTATCCGATGTACATTTATGTTTATTTCGATAGGTACATGCATGTATATACATACAATAAACATTCGACATGCATCGAAAAACATCTTAAACTGATCCATGAAAATATGTTTGTCCGATGTACATGAAAGTACATCTATGTATATTTCAATACGTACCTGCATGTATATAAATACAATATACATACAATATACATGGGGATGTATAAGTAATTAATCCATCAAAGTATATTTATATTATGTACATATGACGTACATACATTTATATCCATACATAAATATTCATTTTATATATGTATAATGTCCTGTATATACTTTATACTTTATGGATCAAGAAGGGATATCCATAGAATATCGTGTGCTATTTGGGAACTGAATTTGCAAAGTTTCTATTGGATATGGGAGATGGCATATTAAATGATTCCAACGATAATATACAACTTCCTGATTGTTGTATCGCACCCATTAATGCCGATATTGTACAAGATATATATGGTGATATGATACGAAATAAAGAATTTAATAAAATGGCGAAGTATACAATACTTTCTGCAAAAAATGTCGATGTAGATGAATTTAATAAACGAGTTGTCGAATTATTGGATAAGTTTGAAGAACAAATTAATACAAGTACAGATAGTACTGAAAACTGCGGTGATAATGGTGACATTAATGAAGCTTTACAAAATATATAATATTCGTACAGAATTACCTTTCTTTAAAAAAAGGTAAAGAAAAGACGCCAAATGTATGTGCGTGCGTGCGTGCGTGCATGTGTGTCTTTAAGGTTTTACTATGCTTATGTTTGGATACATGAAACAGTACAACCAATATGTCTGGGCAATTTTTATGTGACAGAATATTAGGCTTCAATTGCATCGCATTATTTAATATTTAAAAGAAATGTTTATTAGGTTATTTATAATAAAAAGGCAGTTTTTTTACTTTAAATGCGCATATCTCAGCGAAAAATCATCGTATCGAGACGAGTAAAAAAGCTTTTGAAGGGAAAACTGTATTATCGCATGCTTTTTATCCCATTAAGTTGCGATACTTGCCTCACGCCATGCATTGTCGCAAACTCAAACCAATATTTTTCAATTTCGTATGCTTTCGCTTTGTCATACGCCATTTTGAAAAAAATTATTACGCAAAATTTTACTAAATCAATTCTTAAAGTAGACATTTGAAGCTTTAATTTCTTTTTTTAGAAATCTTTCTATCTTTATTACTGGCGTAGTTACCGTCATTGGAAGTTTAGTGATTTTTTGACAAATTTTAGGTGTACCGCTTTTTTTTCGAGTATACAAGCGGATAGAAATGATAGACATACTAACTGTACTAATTCGGATACGTAATTTTTTTCAATGTAGGAGCATGTGAAAAAGGGAATATCAATCTAAAATAGTGCAGTTAATATGTCTAGAGTGTCTAGACATTTCTATTTGCTTGTGTGACAGAATATTAAGCTTTTTGTCGCGTAATTTAGTTTGTTAAAAACCTAATATTATAAGCAATAAAGTAAACTTGAGAAAATGTTAATTTTCGTATTGTCGCAATAAAAAAAAAAAACAAAGTCATATACATACACATATGCAAGCGGATAAAAATATTTAGACATACTGACTATATACTATTGCAGAGTATCTTTTTCAATGTAAAAGCATGTGAAAAACAGATATACTCCGAATAATATAGTTAGTAAGTTTATGCTCCGTTTATATGTGTATTAGACCTTATACGCATCGCATTATTTATAAAAATAATTGATAATCAATGAAATAAACATGTGAATATTACAAATAAAGAATAAAACCAATATAACTTTGTTTTGTTATTTTAATTAAATCGATCTTTAATTAGATATAAACTTCAAAATTGTCTTAAAGACCTTCATATATATTATAAAAAGAAATGAGATATCTGGTACTACAAAATGAGTGAAATCCCAACAAAATTACTTTTTTTAAAAAAAGTACAAAAAAGCGCCAAGTATATGCGCACATAAAACGCTCTCAAAAATCTATTTTTGTACAAAATAATTTTTATTTGGCATTACAAATGTGCACTATAAAGGAAATTTTAATAAAATTGTTTTTTGCCCCCAAAAAAACAAAAAGTTCATTATTTGTGTAAGATATAATGTTACGAAAACTTATTACATAACATTGTTCCATATTGCCAAAATAAGGCAATTTTAGAATTTAAATGTTACTATAAGACAAATTAATCATAGTGTTTCAGAAGTTTTTCTTTTTCTATTAAAAAGAGATATATGAATATAAAATAATAAATGCTTAGATGAAAGAATAAATTAAAATAAAATTATTTGAATAATAACAATTTAAATAGATCACCTGAGTGTCTAAAAATAAAATCCGGCAAAACGCTGTTTTTCTTTTAGGAATTTAAAGCAAAAATGAAACCTCGCTAATTGATCGTTTGATCCAATTCCGGCCGCTCAGATGTGTTGCTCTGTTTAGAGAACTCATCATCTGCAAAATCATAATTACTCTGTCCCTGCGCGAAGATATCGGCAGGATGAATTGATTATTTGTCGCCCTGAGATTAATATAAAAGAATTTTATTTGATGCAATATAAGAAGTATAACAGTGATAAAACTGGCGACACAACATATCAACAAATGTTGATATGCCTGTGAAATACGATGCATAAGATCGAAAAACACTCAATTGCCTTTGGACAAAATCCGTTCTTGAGAAAGGAAAAAAAAAATATAACGGTAATAATAATTTTAGAAAAAAACGGAAAGCTTCGAAATATATTTAATACAAATTTTTTTTTACTTAAGAAAATCTATAAATTAAAAGCGCGTACACATGTGTAAAACAACTTATTAAGTGAATTATAATCATTATCTACTGCGTAAAAATGTGCGTACATACAAATAATCTAATTTAGAAATTAAAATAAAACATACACGTGTAAAGAAAGACGAAAGAACAAGAAAGGATTTTAAAGATTGCCTTTTCCTTCCTCTTTCTTAAGAGACAAGCGTTGATACAATTAATACCTAATAAGGAAAGATAGGATATTAATGCGATACAAAATAGATATAATAATCTATGAAAAAGAGAAATCGTTGCTCAGGCTATTAAATTCTGCAAATGTTGTGTTCATACGCCCCCAACATTTGTCTAAGGCGGGGGGTGTTACGTCCGGCAGACTCCACGATTTCCCTTCGTCAGAAAAACAAATAATTTACAAAAGAAATTCCGTTTCAACGGTCTCCGATAATTTTTTATGCGTCTAGGATTAGTCTGTTAGAAACGTAATGGCAAACATAGATGGACGAAACGACCAAGTTGATAATTCCGACTGCTTTTGAATATTGAGTCAACAAATAATAAATTCCGAAGATAGAAATTTAAAAACAAACATGGGATCTAAGCAAAGTTTCACGTTTCCTCACAAAAAATGAGCAATAAAGTATCTAAACATAAGCAAAAAATAAATAACCGTTTCCTTCATCTGCAACCCATACCGTAGCACGTCTAGCACGATAGAAAAAAATCATTTATCTCTTAAACCCAAGGGGAAGATAACCTACGCGATAGGTCGGATCCCTTCGATAAAATTGAAAGAATGTGGGAGGAAACAGAAACTTTCGACAGATTACTCAACGTATGATTGGGCAAAGAGGAAAAACTATTTCTCCAATAAGAAAACTTAGAATTCACCCACCACACAATCCTGAAAAAGAGTCCTACCAGTTAAAATATTTGAACCACCCACATCAGGATCCTTCCTCTGTAAGACTCTGTATATATAATACCAAATCTTGAAGAGTCAGTTAGTTAGTTGTGAGTTCAGTTACGTTTAGAGTTTTTAGAGTTACGTCAGTAGTTAGTTGGTCAATGAGTATCATCAGTTGTGAGTGCAGTACAGTTCAGAGTTCGCAGTTCGATTCGCAATAACGAGTAAAAGAGTTAGTTAGTTAATTAGTAATCATGTAGAATCAGTGCGCAAGTAAACTTTAGTGCCGTTCCATCCGGTCAAGAAAGCCCTTCGATTCCGACGAATTTGTTCGAGAACCAGTAATGAGTAAGTCCCACTATCACAATTTCTTTATTTGTTTTTACGTTACTCATCTACTCCCTTCCGTTTTAATTCTTTAAGACACCCTCCTATTATTTATAAATAATTCCCTCACACTCACACGAACCTGAGGCTCCCGTGTGCGAATCTCAAGTTTATACACATTTACACGAACCTGAGGCTCTCGTGTGCGAATCTCAAGTTCATACTCATTCACACGAATATGCGGATCTCAAACTCGCTCTCCCTCCCCTCATGCTTTTCCATCATACTCTCCGATCAGTTTCCCAAAACTCGAAGATGTTCCACCCCCACTCTCTCCTGCGCTATTCTTTATCCTCTTACAATTTCAAGCATCTCTGTTTTCCCCATGTAACCATTTAATAAACCCTTCGTCTATTTCTTTGCTCCGCGTTTACCGTTGATACTATAGAATATAGAATAAAATCTCTTGTTTCTCTTTCTCCGTCTATCACATACTTACTTAATATTTGTACAACTATATACATACTCACTATGCATTTTAAATTCGATTATACCGTTATTACAAATTGTCAAACCACGACTTCAGCGCTTATTTGTATTTTCTTTTATTTTTATTTTTATTTGTTATTAGAATAAATACTTTTGTTAATTTTACACCAACTTCATCATTTATTTAAATTTCAACGACTTCGCCCCTCCCGAACAAAGACTGCACCTGGTCTGATCCCAAGTTAAAGCGATTCAATTCGTTGACTCAAAACTTGGACCGACGGACGTACGACTCGAAACGGGTTATAGCGGGCACGTATCGGCACATTGACCTATATTTTTGAGTCATAAAAAGTGCGTTTGACCCGAGGCACCTACCCTCTCTTAAACTGTGTGCCTACGGGAATGCTACACGTTTTGTTACGTTCTTCCCTGCCTTACCTGTTCTCCCTGAAATATCCTTCCTACCGAATAAAGAGTAAAATCCTATAAGGCTGGACGTAACAAGGGGAAAAGACAATTTTGTTGAAATTTCCTTTGTAATGCACATTTGTAATGCCAAATAAAAATTATTTTGTACAAAAATAGATTTTTGAGGGCGTTTCATGCACGCGTATACTTGGCGCTTTTTTATATCTTTTTAAAAAAGGTAATTTTGTTGGGATGATTTATACAGTACATAATATCATTCATTTGAGCGATGATGCAAATAAAGTTTGGACCTTTAGATAGTTTTAGTGCGTTTTCTTTTGAAAACTATTTGTACACTTAAAAAAAATTATTAAGAAAACATGAAAAACCTCTGCAATAGATACATCGAAGAATAGTGAAGAGAAATGCAGCAAATAAATTTCGAGCATATATAAATTCTGTCCAATATCCACTTTTAATATCACAAAATAAGAAACAAATTACATTTTAATGTTTTGAAAGTTATGACACTTTACAATTTTGTGACTTTAAATTATCGTGCTGTAAAGAAGCAGATCGTTTCTGTTTTTTAAAAATAATAAAATTGTAAAGATACATTATGAATGTTTTTGTCATCAATGATAATTTAACGGGAGAGGTTCAATGGCGCACAGTACAATTAATCGATGTAAACTTAGCACCCAAATAAATAAATAAAAAATCCGACAACACAGTTTGTTTGTACTTCGTTTGTATCTGTTCGTACCGCACTTCATTTCGTTTGTACCTCAAAGAAAAAAAAAAAATGTCAATTAAAAATGGTCAGCACCCAACATTAAGATATTTTAATTTCACTAATGCCATTCGAAAGAGAATCGTCTGTATCCGTTTGTACCTCAAAGGAACCGGAAGTACAGGCTTTTCAAAATTCGCTCAAGAGGTAATTTTGACATTTCTTGAGATATCGCGAAGCGGCCAACGCTATTCGAAAGAGTTCACATAGCACCCGTTTGTACCTCCTTCGTTTTCGTTTGTATCTTAAGGAGACCGGAAGTACAGCCCTTTTCAAGTTTCGACGCAACATTAATACGAACTCGACTATCACTTAAAATATCGCGAAGCGGCCAACGCCATTCGAAAGAGTTCACATAGCACCCGTTTGTACCTCTTTCGTTTTTGTTTGTACCTCAAAGGGACCGGAAGTACAGCCTTTTCAAAATTCGCTTAAGAGGTAATTTTGACATTTCTTGAGATCTCGCGAAGCGGTCAACGCCATTCGAAAGAGTTCACATAGCACCCGTTTGTACCTCCTTCGTTTTCGTTTGTACCTCAAAGAGACCGGAAGTACAGGCTTTGCCAATACAAAATCTCGGCTGTTTTTTAAGGTACCGCGAAATGAACGTTATAATAATCTGTATTATTCGTATAAATTAAATGTAGACGCATGCTCTGTATATAGGTACAAGTATGCAAAAAATGCGCGAAATTCAAATGTGTATGTATTTAATGAGAATCTCGAGCATCTCGTTTTGCGTGGAAACACAAACCTATGTGGTGCAGAGAATGCTTTGCATGCACACGCGCGCACACACACACACACACACACACACACACACACACACACACACGGAGGGGGGGTGCAAGGGGGGCCTTTGGCCTCCCTTCCGCACCCACCCCGTCCAAGTCGTTATCCTATGTGGACTTTGCTTTGCTTGCAATGTACATGGGCAATCCACATACATTGCAAGCAAAGTAAAGTCCACATAGGTTAACGACTTGGACGAGGTGGATGCCGATGGCCCCCCTTGCACCCCCTCCCCGTGTATGTGTGTGTGTGCGCGTGCATGCAAAACATTCTCTGGACCACATAGGTTTGCGACTTTCCACGCAAAACGAGATGCTTGAGATTCTCATTAAATACATACACATTTGAATTTCGCGCACTTTTTGCATAATTGTGCCTACAGAGCATGCGTCTATAATTAAGAAGCATGCAAATGTGACCACTGCGTATGCTCATGCTGTTACATACTGGGTGCGTTCGGGGAGACACTATTAACGCTACAAACGCTAACGCTATCTGAACTGTTCGTGGAGCCAATAGCGCGGTAGTGATAGCGAGTTCCGTGAACAGCTATAGCGTAGCAAACACTGTTGGGTAGTTGATTAGCCACTGCCAGCAATATTAACAAAATGTTTATATATATATTAATAATTATTTATGTTAACAATGTTACTTAGTATATTGATTATTATTTTTCTATATATATATATGATACTTATTTGTTTACATTTATTTTATATTCAATATTTTAATAATTATAAAATGATTATTAAACAATTAAATTTTTCAATGGAAATTGAAATTATTAAAGTTCACAAAGTAAAAATTATTAAAGTTATTTACGATCTTATTAAATAAATTTTTTAATTTTTAAATAAATTAAATAATAATTAATAAGTCCTATATATTACTCTTTAATTAAAATTATTTTATATGTAATAAAATAAAATAATTTATACAATTTCCTATAAATTTTTATTTTGTTCCATTTTTCTATCTCAATTCAAAATCAAATTAATTAATTATTAATTTATATTTATTTTACATAATATTATATGTTTAAAGCTTATGCCTAATATAATTTTTTTATGTAAATTTATGTTCTTTTGCACTATGTCGTATACTGTCGCTCTTGAATTGCATTAATTATTTAAACTAAAATTTTAAAATAATATATGATTACGTTATTAATTTAATTGATAATAATGATACTTAAGTCGTTTACATATTTGCAATTGGTACAGAAAAGGATTGCATTTTAAGACAAACAGTACATGCAGTGTAATGAATCAAAATAGTATATATTATATACATATTTTGATGAAAAATAATATTAAACTCAAAGATCCAGTCTTGATCATCTTGATAGAAATATATTAATGAAATATTTCACAGAAACTTTTTTATTTAATCCCTTTTTATTATTTATTAAGATTTATTAAAATGCATTAAAATTTATTAAAAATTAATATTTAACATTTATTAAAATTTATAAAATTTATTTATATAATAAATAACAATGTAATAAAATAAATTTTATGAATTTTAAGAAATTTTAACAAATTTAAATGAGTATATATTAAGGAATTTTAATATATATTAATAAATTTAATAAATTTTAATGAAACAGATCTCCTCTCTCTCTCTCTCTCTCTCTCTCTCTCTCTCTCTCTCTCTCTCAATGAAGAGAGATTTTTAATTAAATATTTTCATTAGGACATATAAACAATTTCTTATTTTCTTCTTTCAAGATCACGCATAAATTTTCTCTAACCTTAAAAGAGAGATAGCACGTGATGTTTAAACAGACAATGGTGGGGATTGAGCCAAACGCTATCCATGCACTACCTCTGAAGCAGTAGCATGGATAGCGCGCGTTTATGACGTCAAACGCTACGGACAGTGACGTCATCATAATTTTGATAGCGCTATCCAGCGTCTCCGCGAACAGCGGTAGTGCTGCGTAGCGC
Organism: Monomorium pharaonis; assembly: GCF_013373865.1. Lineage (NCBI taxonomy): Eukaryota > Metazoa > Arthropoda > Insecta > Hymenoptera > Formicidae > Monomorium > Monomorium pharaonis. The sequence continues at coordinate 11,983,397 of NC_050474.1, forward strand.
TAATAGTGAGCTCCCCGAACGCACCCACTGTCGGTAAATTTCGGCCTCTTCTCCCGCTTCCCCCACTACATTCAATAGCTCCTACTGGGCAAGCGCAGCGGGAGAAGAGTAGGGACTCCGCGGACTCCGCTGTCTCCGCTGCCTGATCTGGAGACAGAGTGAGAAGTATCGGGCCTTTCAATCGCATAGTCTGTATGGACGTCTGCTGTCTAGCTTACGATACTCGCAGCAAATTCAGAGCTTATGCACTACATATCGAGTGCAACATATAACGTACTAAGATACAAAAAAAACGTAAAGATACAAAAAAGTATTTGTTGAATAAAGTATTAAAAATGCCACGTCAACCGAAGTTAAACGTTGACGAAATCTTCGATTTCATAAAGGACTTAAACTCCTTTGATAACGAAGGTCGAGTTCTTGGATTATTCCATTCAATTTAGAAATATGCAGAACAATTTTAAAAAAACAAATGAGTGCAAATATTTATATTTATATCTTTCGGAAGATAGAAATAAAATTCTTAAACGATTTAAAGAAAAGTATCAAATTAATATAGACGTAATTTGTCAAAATCATCGACTTCGACCGATTCAACCGACTCAATTATAAGTTGTGAGTCAAATAACTCCAACTGGTCAATGTCATCTAAACTAAATCATCTAAAACCATGGCGTACTAGCATATATTTAGACGCGGAAACGTGGACTAAAATATATGAAACTTTCGATAATGAAAATAATTTAACGAAATTAAAACTTGGATGGACAGATGTTATTTATCACGAGATATGGAAACAATTAAATATACCATGTTGTTATGCTTTTAAATACGGTAAAATAAATGCAGCACGAGTATTTTTAAAAATAAAAGGAAAATGCACGGAATGTGATGCTCTCTTAAATGCATATAGCATGCAGAAACCAAAAAAATGTAGATGAAAAAATAAAAATTTATATTTCCACATATGATACTAGAGGTATCGCGCATAAAAAAACAATTGCGCAAATTACAGAAACAACGCGTTGTTAAAGATTTGCATGCAATGTCAACGTATAGCTGAAGAAGAGAAAGAGCAAACAAATTGATTCAGACGATAAGTTAGGCATTACAAAAGGTATTGATCCCATAACATGTATTGCAGAATTAAAGTATAAACCTGAATTTTCAGGTTTCATTCGAGAAATAGGTATAGATAAATTTTTCGTTATATATTTTAGTCCCGAACAATTACATTTATACCAACAATTTCATAAGCAAATTGAAAAAAGAGGAATATTAAGCATAGACGCAACGGGATCCTTAATAGAAAAAATTAAAAAACCCGATGTATCTACATACTCTCTATTTTTATATCAAGCTGTCGTTCCATTCTACACAAAAATTTTACCTGTTTTGCAAATGATATCAGAGAAGCATGATACTAATATTTTAACATACTGGTTACGCGAGTGGCTGCGATCTGGTGCACCTACTCCAAAAGAAGTAGTGACAGATTATTTTTTCGCGCTTATTAATGCCGTTACTCTCGCTTTTAATAACTGTGATTTAAATACATATACTGACAGATGTATGGACGTATATAATAATGATAGCGCAAATCTACCAATCTGTATTCTTAGAATAGATATCGCACATTTAATTAAAGCAGTCTGCGGCTGGAAATGCTTTAGGGATAAAAATGCGCGAGTGAAAGATTTTTTTGTTCGGTGCGTTGGCATATTAAGTCAAACAACTACCATTGACACTTTTAGTCAGATCTGTACAGACACATTAACAGTCGCATTTTCTGAAACGGAGGAACTTGGGAATAATGCATTTGGTAGTTTGCATGCTCAACGCTTTATAAATATGATTAGAATGCACGATTTTAAAAATGATAAAAATATTAATTTAGAAGAATGTCTAAGTGAGAATTCCAACAACGAATTATTTGAATGTAAAAAAAGTCGTATCGATGATATGTTAAAAAATATTGAAAAAAATAGCAAACAATTTGTAAGTTCTGGAGACAGGCCAAATCCTTATTACTGTTCAAATTTTGGCACCAGTTTACTACGAATATGTAAACAGTTTCCCCTATGGACAGCTGTGATGGCATTCAACGGAATAAATGTTGCGTCTTCAGCTAGAAGCGAAGAATATTTTAATGAGGTGAAAAATTTAATTTTTGACGGGGAAAAATATACGCGCGGACAAGTTTTTGATACGACATATGCGGTGATCACTGGCGGGTACCGCGAAACTTTTAAACGCATACATAAATTCCAATAGTGAACAAGAAACTGCAGAAAGGGCATCATTTTGTGTGACTGATTTAAACAAACGTGAAAGGACAATAAAGCTAAAACATCAAATAATAAAAAAAAATCTTTGGTTGAGGATAAAAAAAATAACGTCGAAATGTTACTCGACACGTCTAAGGAAGAGACACACGAAATAAAATGTTCGACTGAATCAACCTTTCTGAACGAGGTTGAAATGTGGAAGTCACATAAAAATTCAAACTTAAAACGTTGCAAATATGTTACAGTATGCCCGGATGTTATAAGTATACATAATAAGCCACAAGTGTCTTTCAAGATACCTTTATTACAAAACGGCAATGCATTACGACCACAGCAAATTGAAGGACAATACGTAGCAGTGAGAAATATATGCGCATTTGATTTTTTGATCCAAGGATTGCTCGTAGGTTACCGCGACTGGACAAATTATTATAGTTATGTCAATAATAATATAAAGACGAATGAAATATTAAATTTTATAACAATAATTTCCACATATAGCACGCAACAAAAAGTGTACAAAAAAAGGGCACTAATTCTGGCAAAAATTGTTCAACCCATAAAAAGAGTCCTAAATTGCGTATTCAACATTAATAATCTAATAGACAATTTAATGAAATCTGTAACATCATACAGTATGTTACAACGATGCCCTACTTGCGAATGGCAACAACAAAGATATGCAACACTTATTGCAATAAATACCTTGCCAATATATAAACAAGGAATGAAAGGATTGCAAGAAGCTATCAATCAAACACTCAAGATAACTAATAAAAAGTGCAATCGCTGTAGGAACTAAAATACAGACTTGGTTCTGACTGCGGGAGAGCACATAATTATCGATACAGAATGTTTATCATGGGTCCAACTTGCAACGAGACTTGGTTACTCTGATTGGTGTGGCAAGATGACACTCTCCGAAATACCAACAGATATACAAATAAATGAAAAAACCTATACATTAGTTGCAGTCATTGAATATGTAGGCAAAATAAAAGAAAATGATATAGGACATTACATAGCCTACTGTCGTAGAATAACAGGAAAATGGCAGATCTACGATGATGTAAATAAAACAAAATCTGCTATACTAACACCGGCCAGAATGCTTTACCAAAAGAAACAAATTAATTTAATAATTTACATAAAAAAATAAGTAAAAATCTTTTGTGTATACCTACAGCAAACAAACTATACTTAAATTTTATTTAAACGAGTGCAATCTATCCAATTTTTGACGCACACGCACGCACGCACGCACGCACGCACGCACGCACGCAGGCACGCACGCACATACACCAACATACAAAGCGCAAGCAATATATACGCATACATACAAAACCGGTTATGCATAGAGAGGGAGTTTGGAATTGTAAAATCTGCGGGAGCGACGAACCACGGGGTCTCCGCTCTATATGCAACACACACACACGCACGCACGCACGCACGCACGCACGCACGCACGCACGCACGCACGCACGCACGCACGCACGCACGCACGCACGCACGCACGCACGCACGCACGCACGCACGCACGCACGCACGCACGCACGCACGCACGCACGCACGCACGCACGCACGCACGCACGCACGCACGCACGCACGCACGCACGCACGCACGCACGCACGCACGCACGCACGCACGCACGCACGCACGCACGCACGCACGCACGCACGCACGCACGCACGCACGCACGCACGCACGCACGCACGCACGCACGCACGCACGCACGCACGCACGCACGCACGCACGCACGCACGAGAGAGAGAGAGAGAGAGAGAGAGAGAGAGAGAGAGAGAGAGAGAGAGAGAGAGAGAGAGAGAGAGAGAGACACACACACACACACACACACGAAGTGTAAATCCGACCAAGCAACCTCTACGTGGTACACTTTGGTTAGTACAAATGCTGGCGGTACAATACCTAGAAAACAGCAGATATGCATATTCAAAACAACAAATTTTACGTTGTAAGTGATTTTAGAAGCGTAATTTATACGAATAATACAGATTATTGTAACGTTCATTTCGCGGTACCCTAAAAAACAGCCGAGATTCCGTATTAGCAAGGCCTGTACTTCCGATCCCTTCGAGGTACAAATGGTTTTAACGAAGGTACAAACGGGTTGGCACAACGGGAAGGTAAACGATTCTCTTTCAAAGAGCGTTGGCCGCTTCGCGATATCTCAAGAAATATCAAAATTACCTTTTGAACGAATTTTGAAAAAGCTGTACTTTCGGTCCCTCTGAGGTACAAACGAAAACGAAGGAGGTACAAACGGGTGCTATGTGAACTCTTTCAAATGGCGTTGGCCGCTTTGCGATATCTCAAGAAATGTCAAAATTACCTCTTGAGCGAATTTTGTAAAGGCTGTACTTCCGACCCCTTTGAGGTACAAACAAAAACGGAGGAGGTACAAACGGGTGCTATGTGAACTCTTTCGAATGGCGTTGGCCGCTTGGCGATATCTCAAGAAATGTCAAAATTACGGGAGCGTTCCATTTGCCCACGTCAATATTGGCCACGGTTCTGATTGGTTACGTCAATATTGGTCACGTCAATATTGCCGACGTCAATAATGGCCATGCGTCAATATTGGCCATGTCAATAATGGCCACGTCATTATTGGCCACGCGTCAATATTGGCCACACGTCATTATTGGCCACGCGTCAATATTGACCACGTCATTATTGCCCACGCGTCAATATTGACCACGTCACTATTGGACGGGGTGGGTGCGGGAGGAGGGCCGAAGGCCCCCCTTGCATCCTCCGCGCGCGCGCTCGCGCGTGTGTGTGTGTGTGCAAAGCATTTTTCTGCACCACATGGGTTTGCGACTTTCCATGCTAAACAAAAAAAAATTGATTAATATTGACGTGGGCAATAATGACGTGGGCAATATTGACGCGTGGGCAATAATGACACGTGGGCAATATTGACGCGTGGCCAATAGTGACGTGGCCAATAGTGACGTGACCAATATTGACACGTGGGCAATAATGACGCGTAGCCAATAATGACGTGGCCAATAATGACGCGTGGCCAATAATGACGTGGCCATTATTGACGTGGCCAATAATGACGTGGCCATTATTGACGTGGCCAATATTGACGTGGCTAATCCACCTTATGGTGAATCGGAATCGTGGTCAATATTGACGTGGCCAAACGGGTGCCACTCGTAACATATATATCTTGAGAATGGTTGGAAATGCAAACTTGGGATAAGCACTAGTATCGTTCGAACACTTTAGAGAGTCAATGCTTATCTAAAATTAATTACTTAATTAATCAATTAAACTTTGTAACATGTATATCTTGAGAACGATAGGAGATACGAACTTGAGATAAGCATTAGGATTATCTGATGTTTTTGGATTAATTAAATAATTAAAATTTAATTAATTAATTAATTAAAGTTTAAAAATGCAAATCTCGAGAAGGATTGGAGATGCGAACTTGGGATAAGCACTAATATCATTGGAACACTTTAGATAGTCACTGCTTATATAAAATTAATTAATTAATTAATCAATTAAACCTGTAACAAGCCGTTCCTCCGCCGCTGTTAAGGCACAAAGATACGAGGCTGTTACCCTCTTACCTCGCGTAGTCCCTCCGCTTATCTTTTTCCCCGCACGTCTCCGCTCCTCTTGTCACCAAACGGGGGCTATAAAACCCCTCCGCTGGTGATAAGAGAGCAGATCTCCCCGGTCTAGCGAACTGAGCCAACCGATCCTCTCAGCGTATTGAACTGAGACTCCTAGTGCACAAACTGAGTGCCGACATAACCTAGCACGGGCTAGTGTTTCGGTCTCGTCTCGAGACGAGAGTACCTTGGTCTCGAACTCGGTCTCGGTCTGCTTTCGAAATTCTCGGTATCGTTTTGGTCTCGCCCGATCAAGTCTCGGTCTCGTCTCAATCTCGAGTCGAGAGTCTCGTTGGTCTCGACCATTTTTATGCACGTGTTTTGTTGCGAATTTTTACTGCAAAACAGATGAACGATAAAACAACTGATCTTCACGAACAACTTCTCCGTCCAGTATAATATTAATTATATGAAATAACAAAAAAATATTGTTTTCATGCAGAAATGTATTTTTATTTTATAATTTTTTTTGCCCAGATAAAATTTTCAATTTAGGAAAAAAGTTAACAAATTAAAGTTTATGTGTTTTAAAAATAACTAGTTAAAATTAAAAATTAAATCATTTAAAATTAACTAAATTAAATTAAAAGTTATTAACTTTTTAACTTTATTATCAACTTTCAACTTTTTAACTAGTTACTACCCACCTCTGCTTTTCACAAAACGTTATGTACAGAGCTCTACACGTCATACATGACTAGACGAAAACGATAGAACTGATGCGTTAATATATATTTACAGCAGCTTTTAGGTTTTTTCCTAAAATCTTATTAGGTGTCTTAAGATCAGACGGATTGCGAATTTATTATCAAGCTCGCGGCATTTTGATTAATAACGCTGCAATTCTTTGACGGAACGCGATCAATCACAGCGCAGTTTTTAAAGGTCTCCGACTTTCCGCGGTGTCTCCGCGGAATCTATGCGCTACACAATATGAAAGTTAGCCACCACTTTAAATCAAGACGACGGAGAGATACGTGTAGTCTTCGACAAAATTAAACATCTGTAATCAGTAATAATAATAAATACTTGTTAAAATGGAATCCATTACATAATTACTATATTATTTACATATTCTATAATATTATTTAATAATTATTATACATTTTTTACTAACATTCGAATACAAATATCATATGATATAATATGACAGAAATGATAAAAACTTAATATTGCTTATAGAATAATTAAAGGTAAGACAAATAGTTTATTAATACTTTTGCTTAATAATAATACGAAAATAAATATAATAAAATAATAACACAAACAATAATACAGAAATAATCAGATTTTAAGTAGCTGAAGTTAGGAAATCTAATAATATTGTTAATTGAATATAATTCAGAAATTACTCAGAATTTTATAACTTACTTATATACATATACAACTTTAACTGAACAAATTTATTAAAAATAAATAATTATGTTAAAAAATCGAGAGTTTTGACTGAGAGACCGAGAATCTCGACGAGACTAGCCGAGATTCTCGATCTCGTCGAGACTCTCGGCGTAATGGTCTCGGTCTCGGTCTCCATTTGAAAACAGAGTCTCGGTTTCGGTCTCGATCTCGTCTCGATGCCGAGACCAAGACCGAGACGAGACCAGTCTCGGTATCGTCCGAAACATTAGCACCGGCTTCCTTGCCAGCGCGCACTGAGCGCTTCCTCGCGCCACATATTGAGTGGCAGAACACCGTTCCGCTTGTCACCCGGATCCCGGTACGCGCACTGAGCGACCAATCCCGACACCGTACTCGGCGACCCCGTATTGAGGGAAAACCGACACCGCGGAGAATCATCCACGCGGAATGATTCTCGATCACAACAGCTGATCACCGAACAGCTGATCGCCGTGGCTACCGAGCCGAGTTCCGCGCCGCACCGCGCAGCCGCGCACCGCCGCGACCAATAAGAGCACCGCGCCGCACCGCGCAACCGCGACCGTAATATCGCAGTCAATTTGGCTACCGCCGCAACCGATACGAGCGCCGTCTTGCACCGCACAGCCGTAGCTGTACCGCCACAAGCGCTGCATACTCCGAACCGACCGCTACCGCCAATCGGCGTACCGATCAGCCGACGCACGGGCCGTACGCGCAGCCAATCCGGCATCGAGATACCATGCGCACCGCGACAAAGATCGCCAGCACCACGATTACGCGCCTCGCACAGTGAGATAGTAGTTGATAAGTACTGTACATATTAGATCAGGGACCATTATATATATTAGTTAGGAGAGTTATAATAAACTATAGTATTAAGCCTATATCACTTGCCTCTGTTTATTCACTTAACCAGCCCGCCGCCCGAACCCTGAATTCCCGCGGCTATCCGTAGCCAATAGGATTCACGATTCACGGTTACAAACTTTGTTACATGTATATCTTGAGAATGATTGGAGATGCGAACTTGGAATAAGCATCAGTATTATCAGATGTCTTTGAAATAATTAATTAATTAATTAATTGATTAATTATTTAATTAAACCTTGTAACATGTATATCTCGAGAACGGTTGAAGATACGAACTTGAGATAAGCACTAGTATTATCAGATGTCTTCGGATTAATTAATTAAAAATTAATTATTTAATTAATTAATAAATTAAAGTTTAAAACATGCAAATCTCGAGAACGGTTGGAGATGCGAACTTGGGATAAGCACTAGTAACGTCTCATCGAGACACTTAGAGTAAATGTAATAAATATAGATTAACCCATACAGCACAAAGCTCCGATTAAGCTCCCAGGGAGTTCATTTTGCTGAGCTCCCGAGGAGCTTATAAAATTCGACAAAACAAGCTCCCAGGGAGTTCATTTTGCTGAGCTCCCGAGGAGCTTACAAAATTCGACAAAACAAGCTCCCAGGGAGTTCATTTTACTGAGCTCCCGAGAAGTTTACAAAATTCGACAAAACAACCTTCCAGGGAGTTCGTTTTGTTGAGTTTCCGAGAACCTTACAAAATTCGACAAAACAAGCTCCCAGGGAGTTCATTTTGCTGAGCTCCCGGGGAGCTTACAAAATTCGACAAAACAAGCTCCCAGGGAGTTCGTTTTGCTGAGTTTTCAAGAAGTTTACAAAATTCGACAAAACAAACTCCCAGAGATTGAACATATCGGGTAAATTAATGTACTGCATGTATAGTCATATAGCCGCGAGTAGTTCGCAAGATCGCCACTAGGCGAAGGCACGGCGCTTCTTCTCGTGAGAAAATTTACTCCAAAAGGATTATAAAAGGAAACCATCATTCACAGCTTACCTAGCAGTTAGTACTTCACTAGCAGCAAAGTGTAGTATATATTGTTTTTGTTACACGAAGAGAGTTCATGGGCCTTCGCAACTTAGAGAGAGCTTCCGAAAATTAAGAAAATATAAAAATAAAATTTTTTCCGGCAGCTCTTATGTTCGCTTTTGAGAGCTCTCTGAGAGCTTTATTTAAGCTCGCAGGGAGTTCAGAAATAATGTTTTAAGAACTCCCTGGGAGCTTCAAAATAATTCCCGTGAAGCTTCTATATAAGCTCCCTGATAGCTTCATCTAAGCTCTCAGGGAGCTCCCAAAAGCGGACATAAGAGCTCCCGGGAAGCTTATATAGAAATTTCCCGAGAATTATTTTGAAGCTCGCAGGGAGCTCTTAAAACATAATTTATAAACTTTCTGCGAGCTCAAATGAAGCTCTCAAGGAGTTTTCAAAAGCGGACATAGCAGCTCCTAGGGAACTCCTTGCGAGCTTAGATGAAGCTCTCAGGAAGCTTGTATAAAAGCTTCCCGTGAATTACTTTGAAGCTCGCAGGAAGCTCTTAAAACATGATTTATAAACTCTCTGCGAGCTCAAATGAAGCTCTCAAGGAGCTCTCAAAAGCGGACATAGTAGCTCCCAGGGAACTCCGTGCGAATTTTTTGGAAGCTTAAATGAAGCTTATGAAAAATTTTGTGAGTTCCTCGGGAGCTCCCCGGGAGCTCCCCGTGCTGTGTGGGAATATTCGTTACATTTATTTACAAAAATGTTGTGATGACTCTGAATCTATATAACTCACATTAAATATACATTTTGAATAAAAATTAATTTAATTTTTAATTGCCTATATTGGTTTTTTTAATTGATGTTGATGATGAGATGGATAGATGAAATGCTTTGTACTGTGGAAATATCCAACTAGTGTTGTTGATGTTGTGGAAGAACTTATCCTGTAGTAAGAACAGCAGCCAATAATTTAATACGAAAGACTAATATTTATAGTTTAATCTTATATTTAAGATTTTCTTAAATTATCTTTAAATAACCTTCGTACTAAACAAAATTATATCTGAAGATAAATTTAAGACAATTTTAAAGCCGTATTAGATTTGAGATTGAGATTGAATTGAAATTTGACCATTCAAAGCAGAGTTAAAGAATATTGATTTTGTTCCTAATTGGTTACATTTCAATTTAATCCCAATATCAATCTCTAATTTGATACAGATTTAATGAAAAATCAAACTGTGAATGTCAGTTAAAAAAAAAAAAAAACATCTATTTTTATAGATTGGCGCATTTTTCTTCACATAATTATTTTTGTAGAAAAAAACTTAACACTCATATTTTGTAACGTTTATTCTTATAATTAAAGTTATACCATTTCAAGAATGCATGTTACTTATATGTATATACACAACTGTATTATTGATCATAACATTTTAATATTAAAAAGTAATAAAAAATAAATTTTATATAAATATCCGTTCTTATAACTGACGCACTTACTTCATATCATTATTTTTGTAGAAAAGACAAAATTTTTGTTCTTTTATTTTAAAAACCAATTTTTTGTAATTTCACATTTAAATTTATTTTAAATGTAAAAAAATAAAACTAGTGCAATATGTAACAGTAGCATTTTCCGTAAACACACACACACTCACACACACACACACACACACACACACACACACGGGAGGGGTGCAAGGGGGGCCGTCGTAAGGAAAATCGACGCTCCGGCCGACACCCGGATGACGGCGAGCACCTTGGAGGCGACAGCCGGGAAGCCGGGGCCGTGAACCTATCCCCGCGGAATGCGGGATCTTCCGCGAGAAACGGAGGGCAGCAGGGATCGGTGATAGGCGCCGGAGGTTGCCGGCGGAAAATTCAGTCTTCGCGGGGGGCCCGTGGGGCACCCGGAAGAATCAGAGCGCTCACGGTTCTGCGGGTGCAGGACTGCTCACTCTACGGTGATTGGGGCTACGGGATGCGCGAGGACGAATTTCGCGCGCAGCCCTTAGTGGGGAGTCGCGGCATCGATCGCGAATCGACCGCGATCCCTCGTGCTTTTTGCGTGCGTACTCACGACCAAAGAGATTGCTCTTCGTATTCTTGACGAAAAAGGGCAATCTTATCGGTGGCGGCGATCGAGCCCACCTTAGAGATTGTATCGAGCGAGGCAAAGTTGGTGCTGAAGAGGACCGCCGCTAGTGACGGGGGACACACGGCAGCCAGGATACGTATCGGTGAGGTGGCCCAGTTATCTTGTTGCGATCGTGTTAGTGAAGTCACTGGCCGGCGAGCCACCCCCTTCTCGTTCTGCGTCCGACACGCGTTGGTGTTGCGTCAGCCGCGGGGCGGCCTCGCGTTTTTTGGTAAACTGTCGGACTCAAGCGAGAGAGGCGGTATCGCGTCGAATATCATGGCTTAGGAGGAGAGTGGATTTCGTTCGTGGTTCCCTCGGGAAGTAGCGACCGCGTACGCCGCAAAGCCCTCGCCCGTGCGAGCTGCGTAGCGCCGCGTGGGAAATATAGTCCCCGCAGATATCGTTCGCGAGCGTTGCACCGCGCGAGTAATTTCGTGTCTGACATCGATTTCGGAGAGGAAAAGCGTCGCGGGCCGGATATCGTGGTCGCGATCTATGGTTGCCGGGATTGTCGGCACATCTCGCCCGCCCGAAACAGTGTATCGTGCAAGAGGAAAGTTGTGCCCGCGCACTAATGGATTAACGAGGCCCGTGAGTCGGCGTGCACGTGCACCCGTATCGTTTGGCGCGTGCTATTATCTCTTTCGTCGTGGTTTATAAACTTTTATTTTCTTATGTTCTTATATTCATTTTCTGTTTTTAAATAAAATAAACTTTTTTTTTGTTAATATTCTCCGCAGTGTTCACGTTCGTTTCCCTGTCGCGCTCCGCGCTCTCGCATAGCATGTGCCCCTTTCCTGGACCCTGCCCCTGTGCCGTTAGGAGAGCTAGCCGTCTTTTCGCGCGCGAATTAAGGCTATTTTAGTGAATCTCGCGAATCGACGTACCGTCGAGCACGTTTGGCGCCCAATCCGGTCGTTTGTGTGTCGCCGAGATTCGTGCGCGAGAAGTCTGGCACGCGGGTTGTCTCAGACGGCGATATTTTATCGTCGTCTTGGGTTATCTCCTTTAACGTTATCTTTTTGCTCACGGCTTCTCCCCGCGCAGAGGAAAAAGTCGTGACAAAATATGTGAACACTACAGAAAATTATAATAATTAAAAGGATGTGTACTAATAATAATTACTTACAAAACAAAAATGTGGTCACAAATATAAATTGAAATATATGATATAAAGTAGATTCTTAAATGAGTGAAAACTTATGCGTCATCTGTTTTGCTCGAGATCGTGTACTCGATTAAACATGATGACGAGTCAAACGGTATTTAATAAACAATACAGAAATGGTACACAACAGCGAATAAAATCACATTACTGCCAAATTATTGTCGATTATATTTGATGATTTTGTCATAAATACAAGTAAGATTTTAGGTGTCTTTTTGTAAATTAATAGTACATTTATGCTTCTTTATAAAAAAGGTTTCCGCAATTTCTCGCTTTCTTCTAACGCATTCTTTCATAGAGTATCACCGGTTGAAACTATTTAAAATCATGACCACTCGATATGCGGTGTTGGCTAATAACAGAGTGGTTACTAAGATCTTTTGTTACATCTCGTTGATGCTCTTTGACACGTGTAGCCAAATATCTCTTGGTTTGTCCGATATATACTGCGTCACATTGATCGCATTGAAATTTGTAAACAAATTGTGTTTGTTTCAAATGTTCCAATGGGTCTTTGCCTCGTTTTATAACACAGTCAACCTTCTTAGGAATAGAAAATAGAGTACGTAAGTCAACACGATTTAAAATTCGTCTAATATTATCGCTTAAGCCCTTAATGTACGAAATGGTAACAAACTGTTTTAGATTAACTAATTCAGATGTGTTATTAGTATTATGACGGTTATTAATGAATTTAATACGTAAACTGACATGTTTTACAATTATATTGGTAGGATAATTGTTGTTGATTAATATTCTTTTAACTTCGTTAATATTTCCAGTATGAAAACGTTTATCCGCAAGCAAGATAGCCTTGTCAACCAGATTATTGATGGTTTTGATTTTGTATCTTGTTGAATGGTTAGATAAAAAATTCATATACCAATCAAAAAACGGAGGTTTGCGGTACTAGTTCGTAATAAGTTTGTTACCATCTCGTATAACAATGGTGTCTAGGAAGCTTAAGGCACAGTCGTTCTCTATTTTGTATGTAAGCTGCAAATGAGAATGATAATTATTAAAAACAGCGAGCATGTCATTAACGACAGATGTGGGTACAATAGTAAAAATATCATCAACATATCTATAAAACATTCTGACATTGAAAGGTAGCAGTGCTATACAATGTGTCTCTAAATTGTTCATGACGATATCAGCTAGTATCGGGGAGAACGGGGATCCCATTAGACTACCGAAGATGTTTGTATATTTCACCATCAAATGAAAAACTCGTCGACTCTAGTACGAGTTTAATTGCAAATAAAAATTGCTCTAGCGATATTGATGTCTGTAGCAATGTATTGCCACCTATTTTTAATAGAATGTTGGACCAATTGTGTGGGGATGTTAGTGAACGATATGACATCGAATGAAACCAACGTTTCATAAGATTTTACCGGAGTATCTTTCAATAATTTAGAAAAAGTCTATCTATCTTTAGTGTAGGATTTGGATTTTGGGATCGACGAATCTAAAATCTGGTGTAACTGATGCAAAATATTGTACAATATTATAAATACAACGGGCTACCAAGAGTCGATACTATAATGCGTCGGTTTAATTAATGAGTTTTATAACTTAAATAATATTAAAATAATCATTTATGAGCAAAGAATTAAATCCAAGTTGATTATGAAATTCTAGGATGTTTTAAACAAACAAATAAACTGAATGTTTTTCTTAATACCGATCGCTCTAAGCGGATCGTTAATACTTAAAATCCCACATTACAAATAGCTGGACTTTTTGAGTTAAATTATTGAAAGATACTGCGGTAGAATCTTATGAAACGTTGGTTTCATCCGATGTTATATCATTGTTTACTAACATCCCCACACAATTGGTCCAAAATTCTATTAAAAATAGGTGGTAATACATTGCTACAAAATCATCAATGTCGCTAGAATAATTTTTATTTGCAATTAAACTCATACTAGAGTTGACGAGTTTTTCATTTAATGGTGAGATATAGGAATAAATCTTAGGTAGTCCAATGGGATCCCCGCTCTCCACGATACTAGCTGATATCGTCATGGACGATTTAGAGACACATTGTATAGCACTGCTACCTTTTAATGTCAGAATGTTATTGTTATGTATTATCTAGGTATTATACGTTTCAAATAGAGCGCGCGTTTTCAGAAAGCATTAAGAAGATGTAGCGGCTATGTTTACGATTACTCCGATTTTGCAAACTCACGCCGGAGAGCTCACGCTGATGCTCTGCGCCGATCCGTCTCAGAGAACGTACGCTCTTCTACAATTCAATAAACGTAGTTTAAGAATATAAGTACGGTGTCGTATTCTTAACCGGATCCTATTAGAAATTCTCGATAAAACACAACAGTTTTATAGATACGTTGGTGATATTTTTGCTATTGTATCCACATCTGCCGTTAATGATATGCTCACTGTTTTTAATAATTATCATCCTCGTTTGCAGTTTACATGCGAAATAGAGAATGACTGTGCTTTAAGGGGTAACACCACTGTAAAAATCTAAAATAAAACGTTTTTTTGCCATTTTTTTTTAAATGGAAGGAAAAGTAAGAGGATAATAATATATTCAAGAATGTTATTAATCATGTCTTTAAGTATTAAAAAAAATAGTTATTAAAAAATACTACAAAATGGCGACGCTGGAGTCATTCTCGTGAGGCATGTTGAATTTGCGGTACGCAGTGTAATTGATGCAAATTTGAATTTGGAAAAAAACAAAAAATTTTTTCTTAATCTACATGAGTATAGCTAGAGAAATACGTAGGGGATTTTGAAAATATTAATTTTTGTGTGATTGGCGAGCATTTAAAGTAACAAGTTCAATTTTTGACAAAAAAAAGAACAATTATTTGTTAATAAATAATGTTAAAATCAACTTATCGAAAATCCTGTACGTACTTCTCTTCAAAATGTTATTTTAAAAATATAGTCAAAATTTGGAGTGAATAGAATAAAAATTGTTGGAATTATACTGCGTGCCGTTTAAAAAAATCGTGTTTCGAAAAAAACGCCTTTAAAGTTTTAAGATGTATTATGGACATGAAAAAATGAAAAATTTGACATAAAACTTTTTTCCCCTTATTCTAGAAGGTTCAAAACATCTTTTAAGCGAATAAAAAAAATCGACTTTCTGAAAACTTATTACAGTGGTCTTACCCCTTAAGCTTCCTAGACACTATAGTTATACGAGATGGTAACAAACTTATTACGAACTGGTATCGCAAACCTACGTTTTCTCGTCGGTATATGAATTTTTTATCTAACCATCCAACAAGATACAAAATCAACAATCAATAATCTGGTTGACAGCCCAGATAGCACAGGTAATCACAACGTATTCAAAATGAATTCACTTTTTCGAATTCTTTATGACTCCCGTAATTTGTTTAAAATAAATTCAAAAAGAATTCTTTTCTGATAATAGAAAAGAATTCTATAGAAGTATAATTTTTGACCTCTTATGGAGTTCATTTAAGTTTGTTTAAAAGAAGTCTTTTTTTCTATTTTGTAATGAGTTCGAAAAGAAATCAATTTTCGCTTGGTAATAGAATAAATTACCATCACGATTACGTGCGATTAATGCGCATGCGCAGCATTGCGGCGTACTTCTCGCCATTTCTCGCTTTTAGAAGTTTTGCATCGATGGCGGCGCAGTGAACATTGGCGGAACAAAAATTAGGAACTGGCACCGTGGCACATAGCGTACAGGCATATATTAACGAAGGTAAAGGTTCGAGTTCGCATCGTAGTATGATCTTTGACTATCTCCTTGAGTTTGCTTTGTTCCTCCCTATTGCCAGTTTCTCCTCGAACATGCCTTCTTGTCGCAGTTCGCAGTATTCGAAGCATTTGTCCGAATACTTCAAATTTCTTGTGCAATTTTGTTCTCTGTCTATATCGTCTTATTTATTATGTGTGTTTTCTACTTTTAATTGCTTTTACTTGATATTGGCCGTCTAGGTTTTCATTTCAAGAGCCTGGTGCTAGCCTTAACCTAAAGAACATCGGCGAAAGCCTGAATAAGAAGGAACTGAACCGTAGCGTACGAGTGAGTCCCAGATGCGCACAGTAATAAACGGATACAGCAGGCTGAGTGAAATGGACACAGTACCAAACGGACACAGACCAAATGCGCACAGACCAAACGGACACAGTAACAAATGTGCACAGTACGAAACGGACACAATAACAAATGCGCACAGTGCGAAACAGACACAGTAACAAATGCGGACAGTGCGAAACGGACACAGTTGCAAACCCATGTGGTGCAGAGAATGCTTTGCACACACACACACACACACACACACACACACGCGCGCGCGCGCGCGCACTGTGTCCGTTTGGTCTGTGCGCATTTGGTCTGTGTCCGTTTAGTCTGTGTCCGTTTGTTACTGTGTCTGTTATGTCTACTGTGCGCATCTGCCGAAAGCAATATAATTTAAGTAATCAATCAAACGGGTCTCCACCCGTTAATTTAAAAGTTTTATTCCTGCCAATTAAAAATTTGTTTTTAATTTAAATTGCATTTTTTTAAAAGTGATAAAAATTGTGTCTATAAAAATTATCCTATCTATTCCACTAATAATTGTTATTATCTCATTCATAGACATTTATATAGATAAATTATCTATCTTATCAACATTGAATTTAGATTTTTAATCTCGTTTATTTAATGACACCATTGAGGGTACTGGGTAATAACAACATCCAAAAATTTTAAAATTATGTTTTACATTTTCTATGATTTTAATAAGATATTAGATTTTCGTATTGCATGACATCAAATTTTGAATTAGAATTTAAGATAGCTGTTAAATTAGAAAACATCTTTAGTTTTCTGTTTTGCTTGCAATATATTAAGAAAAGTTGTTACGACATTATATTAGGTGTACAAATGAGTTTCCACCGTTTGACAAACGTTAGCGCCACCAGTAAGTTATGGTTAAAATTGTCAGATGTAAAATTATCGTAAGGTTGGACATCTGTCAACAACTTAACCTTGAAATATTAGTGAATTTTTATCAGTACAATATATTCTTTTGTGTGCGAAAATGTCGAACCGAATAAGCATCATTTGCGGGAACTTTTGATTTACTTCTTCACTTCGAAGAAATCTGCAGCTGAGGCACATCGATTGCTTGTAGAAGCATATGGTGAGGCTGCCTTAAGTGAGAGAAGTTGTCGTGAGTGGTTTCAAAAGTTTAAGAACGGTGAATTTTATGTCGAAGACAAAGAACGTAGCGGAAGGCCGAAAGTGTACAAAGACACGGAATTGAAAGTATTATTGGATCAAGATTCGTGCTAAACGCAAAGTAGTGGTAAGCGATGGACAATACTTCGAATAAAACATAAGGTTCCGTTCTTTTACAATAAATGCTAAATTTTTGATAAAAAACGACGAAAACTTATTTGTACACCTAATAATAAAATAATTATTTAGAGTGCAATATATAACAAAGGACGCAAATTGTTGGCAGAATATTTTTTAAAGTATGGTTTTATAATTCTGTACAAAAAAATATAATCTATACAAAAACTTTGCTTTATTAATCATCAAAATGTGGAGTTATGAATAATACTATCATGTTTTGTTGGTTGATAGTCGATGCCTACCATGAATAATTTAATGATAGGATAACTATTTCTCTTTGAAAAGCGTATTTAAAAAACTAACATTTTGATTATTTTCATATTTCACTCTTATCATTATAAAACAAATGATATTTGAAAAATTATTAATTTTAAATTTTTATTGCTTCTAAAAATATTTTTTACGATATTTTTAAAGATATTTATTACATTCATAAAATCATATATACTATCTTTATTGACAAAATCAAAATATTACTGTTTTACCAGGGTTCCTTGAATATATCGTTCCAATTTTATACCGATCCAATGAAACTTTTACTTTATCGTAAAAGAATTTTTGAATTTTGCAAAATTATAAAAAATTAAACAGTGTAATCAAGATGTATTATTTACCTAAAAAGTTCTTGCTCCATGCATCAAGTTTTCATTTTTCTTTTTGCAACTAAAGTTTTGGATTTGCTTACTCGTTTGCGCTGGAATCTCTTTTTTGTGGCTTCTAGTACACATACACTTTGTTCTGAGTTACACCAGGTTTATCACAGATTTTTTATACTATAGAATTATCCTCATCTCCAACTGTGTTGCTCGATCCCATGGGGAATTCATTCAGAACGAAAACCTAAGCAATATCCAACTTGTTTTTCGTGTTACGTCCGGCAGACTCCACGATTTCTCTTCGTTAGAGGAACAAATAACTTACAAAAGAAATTCCGTTTCAACAGTCTCCGATAATTTTTTATGTGTCTAGAATTAATCCGTTAGAAACGTGACGACAAACATGGATGGACGAAACGATCAACTTGATAATTTCAACTCCTTTTGAATATCGAGTCAACAAACAATAAATTTTTAAAGTAGAAATACAAAAAACAAACTCGGGATCAAAGCAAAGTTTCACGTTTTCTCACAAAAAAAGGGAGCAATAAAGTATCTAAACATTAGCAAAAAATAAATAACCGTTTCCTTTATCTGCAAATCATACCGTAGCACGTCTAGCACGAAAAAATCATTTATCTTTTAAACCTAAAGAGAAGATAACCTACATGATAAGTCGAATCCCTTCGATAAAATTAAAGGAATGTGGGAGGTAACAGAGAAACTTTCGACAGATTACTCAACGTATGATTGGGCAAAAAAGAAAAATTATTTCTCCAATAAGAAAACTTAGAATTCATCCACCACACAATCCTAAAAAAGAGTCCTACCAATTAGAATATTTGAACCACCCACATTTGGATTCTCCCCCTGTAAGACTCTGTATATATAATACCAAATCTTGAAGAGAACCAGTGAGTAAGTCAGTTAACAATTAGTAAGAGAGTTAGTTAACCCTCTGCCTACACACCTTATTTTTCTCCCGATTCTTACACACAGGGGTTACGCTAACCCCAAAATTTCGTTGACTTATATCTCCAAATGTAAAATTTAATCAATTTTAACTTCTTTTTTTTTTAATCGAAAGAAAAAAATCTCAGAATTATGATGGTCTTGGCTGAAAAGTCGAAAATATTAAAAGAAAAGAGATTTTTTGAAAAGAATGAGAAAGAAACAAAAAATTTTTGTAAAAATTTGCCTTTTTTTCAAATGCCCGTATTTATTAGAAAAAAATAGATAAAGTAATTAAAATGGGAATCAATGGGAAGGGAAAGAGTTGTATTTTAAGAATCTATCGTCAGTTTTTTTATTCAAAAAATATATTTATTTCGTAATGTGAATTTAGTAAAAAATGAATGCAGTTCAAACACAATAGTAAAAGAAAATAGTACACGGAAAAAAATTTCTCTTAAAAATTATCCTGAAAATCGTGGTAATTATGGGATAACGTAAACCTTGAAGCATTTTACTATACTTTTAACAAAATTTACTAAAATTTTAATAAAATTTGGCAAAATTTTCTAAATTTTACTATTTCTAACAAAATTAACTAAACTTTGCTTAAATTTATTAAAATTTTACTAAATCTTAGTAAATTTTAATAAATTTTGTTAAAAGTATGGTAAAATTCTTCAAGGTTTACGTTGTCTCACAATTACCACGATTTTCAGGGTAATTTTTAAGAGAAAATTCTCTTCATGTAATATTTATTTAAAAAACAATTATTAATCGAAAATAATATGATAAACAGGTCAATGTATCGAGCCAAGACAAATTTTCTTAATACATTATAATTAATTAGATAAACATTATATAATTATAAACGTGACTAATAACACTGTGTTAAAGAAACGTTTCGACTATACTTAGTCCTCTTCAGTCATAGTACATTACCAATATGTATGAACTTAAAACATGAATGAAATTATGAACACGAAAATATAATTAAACAGTTAAACAAGATGACCATTGAACAATCATAAAACAGCTCATTGCGTATCAAATTATGTCATAATAAATCAAAACGTAAACCAATCATTAATATAATTAAATGAATAATAAAATGAAAAATAATGAAATTTTTTCGTAAGTCGGTTTCTATATTAAAATAAATTTATAAGATTAAAAACGATGGAAACCGTGTTATGAATAACATAAACTGGTATGCATATTGCAGAAAACTGTAAACTTATATATGTTGTCGCAGATCTTAAAACACAATATTAAAAAGAGCAACAACACACAGAGTATTCGACAAAGCGTTAGAGACAAGTGTAACGTTCGATAGTCAGAGGCAGAATGAGCGAGACTTATTTTCCGTCATTTTCGACAAAATGTCAAACATACAATAATAAGAATTGTCAAGACACTCCGTGTCCTTCTGTAAATTGATGCCATTAAATTGCTCCTTAATATGAATTATTTCTGAAATTAACCTTTTTTGGTATCTTAATTCAGAATCTAATATTTTAACGTTATTCCAATCAAACACGTGGTTATTTTTTAGCATGTGTTCTGTTACCACGGAGTGTCTCGACGATTCCAATTATTGGCATGTTCTTTAATTTTGGTACTTAAATGTCTTTTTGTCTGTCCTATATATGACGCGTTACAATTTTTACAGCATATTTTGTAGATAATATTATTCATTAGATTTATATCGGTTATGTCCTTCTGCACCCTGATGAACATGTTCAATTTATTGAGGCATCAAAAGCCAACCATAAACAAATCTTTGTTAACAAAAGATGAGGCTGTTTCAGATATGTGTCTGATATAAGGTAATACAAAATACGTTTTCTTTATGCGTTGACTTTCAGTTTTAGCCTGGTTAGTTTGAGAGTCTGTGAGTTCCACTTGATTATTGAAATGTTTCTTAAGTCTGTTATTAATTTCATGAAAAACAAAATTTAGTGGATAACCGTTGTCCAGTAGTATATTGATGCAAAATACACATAATTTGATACGCAATGAGCTGTTTTATGGTTGTTCAATGGTCATTTTATTTAACTGTTTAATTATCCCAGGTAACAGACTGACGTCGTTTTGACGTCATATTTTAGACATGCTGTGACGAATGACGTCAATTGACCAAAGAATGACCGTCATAAACAAGTCATTTAAATGACGTTATATTGATGTCATTATGTCACGTCGTTTTGACGTCATATTTTAGACATGCTGTGACGAACGACGTCAATTGACCAAAGAATGACCGTCATAAACAAGTCATTTAAATGACGTTATATTGATGTCATTATGTCACGTCGTTTTGACGTCATATTTTAGACATGCTGTGACGAACGACGCCAAGTGACCAAAAAATGACCGTCATAAACAAGTCATTTAAATGACGTTATATTGATGTCATTATGTCACGTCGTTTTGACGTCATATTTTAGACATGCTGTGACGAACGACGTCAATTGACCAAAGAATGACCGTCATAAACAAGTCATTTAAATGACGTTATATTGATGTCATTATGTCACGTCGTTTTGACGTCATATTTTAGACATGCTGTGACGAATGACGTCAATTGACCAAAGAATGACCGTCATAAACAAGTCATTTAAATGACGTTATATTGATGTCATTATGTCACGTCGTTTTGACGTCATATTTTAGACATGCTGTGACAAACGACGTCTAATATTAGCGTGAGCAAATGTAAAACAGTTTGCTATGACCAGCGAACAAAAAACATCTTGAGAGAGAAGGAGAATCTCCTTCATGGCTGGCCGCTTGCTGTAAAACATTGAAACGGCAACGCTAACAATTATTGTAAGATCGCGTTGTATTGTTTTTCTCGCTCGTTTTGGCGCGAGTGCACCATCAGCGTGATGTGCCTGTGATTGGCTGACGCGTTGCGAAGCGCGCCATGCGCGTGCGCGATCGGCGCTGCTAAGCGAGTGACAAGCGTGTCGGAGTAGCAGTTCTTGTGTGTGCATGCTCGTTGTTGTGTGCGTGCTCGTTGTTGTGTGCCTGTTGCGTCTTGCGTGTCCCGGATAAACCGGCAATTCAGCCACCCTTTCCTCACAATTCCATCCTCGTTACAATATATGCGTCCGCCGTAAATACGCGTATACGGCGTCGGTTCTCGTCTCTCGCCTCTTTCGCCTCTTTCGCACGTCCAAACCATATTCTCTTTCGGCCGATCTCGGCGGTCTTCTCGCGTCTACGCCGACGTCGACGTCGTTTCCTCGTCGCGCCATTGTCCCGACGATCCCTTTGAATTTACGGAGATCCACTGTAATATTGCGGAAGCTCTACCAATATTAATTGTTTCAATATGGCTTTTCTTGGCATCGAATTTATGAACGGTGATAATAAGGAAGAACCAGGAGAAATAGCCGTAATTCATCAAGCATGGTTAACACCTCTAAAGAAAGAGATTTGGTGGCCGCCATACAAAACAAGTGCGCAATTCAGGAAAGCTCTTTCCATCGGAGAAGAACCCAAAGAAACGTGGACCATATACGAATTAAAACGAACATTTTTTACTTGTGGTATGTACATTATATTTATTTAGTATTACTTATTGTTAAATATATTTGTCAGTTAAATACTTTAATTAAGTATGAGTTGTAAAATAATTGTTACAGCTTATGTAATTTATTGTACACAAAGTTAATTATTTAGGTTAGATTAGATTTGCTCTGGCGAAAATCAAACACTTCCTGAAATATCTGATAAACGTAAATTGAAACATTAAAGTGTAAAGCAAGCGGAAGGATAAGAAAAATTCGTATACGCTTTACATAACTTTCAGAGAGCTATAAGAAAAGTGTAAAGAATTAAAACCAGAGAGGAATCGATGGAACGTTAACGGAATCTCACTTACTCTTTGTTCACGCCTCTAGTTATTGCGCCCTGATGTTTCAGTTTACGCTTCAAGAAGTGTTCCTTGCTTTTAAGCTTTATTTTCATAAGAGTGGATTAGATTAGATAATGTTAATTATTATAATTAGCCTGTAACATGTCTTTTTTTTCTTAATTATAGATGACTTGGATAAAGCATTAACAAAAATAAAAAAATTCGAAGAAGTCTCAGATATACAGTCTTCTGCATCAGATAATAATGACAACGTGAAAAAAAGAAATAGAAAACCAAATTTAAAATATGTAGTATCTTCAAGCAGTGAAGAGGAAGTCAATGAAAATGAAAGTTCCTTTCGTCGACCACCAAAAATATCAAGATTTGGTAATAATAAATTTTATTTATATATCTTATGTCAAATCAAGTATTTCGGTTAACTGTACTTTTCAATTATTTTATAAGAGAAATTATTTCTTTTATATTTTTAATTTTTTAATTTTTTTACATTGGAAAAAATACATAATTAAATAACTAATTATATAAATAGAGTTATGTATTGAGTGTTTTTGTGCAAAATATTATAGTTATTAATAATCTTTTAGTACACGAGCAACAAGATGAATCTTGTCATCAGGATCTAACATCAGAATCAATGATATTAAGTCCTTTGGCAAAAACAGGTAAAAAGAAATGTTTGTGTCATATTTTTGAATGTTTATTTCTCTCTCTCTCTCTCTCTCTCTCTCTCTCTCTCTCTGATGTTAACATTTTTTTTGTTACATTAGCCTTTTCATCACAAGCCATACGTTCCGATAATTCTTCCACTTCCACACATAGTTGGACAGAAAATGTGGATGCTTTGAATTCCCCAAAACAAACGCCATGCACCACTGTCTCCACTAATACCATTCCTCAATCAAATTCATCCAATTCAACACTTATTAATCAAGACTGTATTTCATGTAGAGCGCATTTGTGCTTCTCTGGTATATACAATTTTATATTAAATAATTAATATAGATATATAGTGTCCCAATGAACACACAATATTTTTTAAATGTTTTTTAAATATTTATTTAATAAATATTTAATAAATAAATATTCAATAATAAATAAATATTTAATAATTAAATATTCATTGGGATCTGTAAAGTAGAAACAGTTTTTTGTATATATTATTGCTATTATATATTATTGCTATTTTTTCTACATTTTTGTTTACATTTTTTTTATGTGTATTATGTATTTTAGAAAAAATATTTGCTAAAGTAAAAAAGGTGAGAGAAGAAATTAAAGAACTTAAGGGTATATTGCGACAACAAAACACTGAAGGTAGCATACCATCTATCCCTGACGATTTGGCGGTGGAGTTTCCATTAAAGACACGGGAGGAACTGCAAGTTTTAGAAGACTACTTAAATTCTCGTCAGAATAAAAATGCTATGGTATGAGTTCAATTAAACAGTATTTATTTATAAATATATGTGCTCTATGTATGTTTCTTTTTTTATTGTTTTAGTCATTATACTTTACAACATTAGGAGGTGATAGCATTTCTACAAAAACGAATAGAATTTTAAAACTCGTTCTCAGTAACGAACTCGCTGCAACTTTCAACTTTACAGGGACAAATGTCAAAGAAGCTTTTCAAAAGTTGCATTTGAAGAATGTAATAGTCCGTAAGTTCGATTATTGTTGAAAATTAGAAAGTATTAATAATATATTATTTTTTATTATTGGAAGTTGTTTTTGTTTATAGATGGTGTGCAAAAAACATTACCTTTAAGCACAGAAAAGGATGTAGAAAGTGCAATTAAAATTTGGTTGAAGCACGCTCCTGATAGAATCAAGGAAGCCTTAAAGAAAAACCGTCGATAAAGGTTACAACTTTTTACTGTTTTTCTTTGTTCCACAATTTTCATATGTTCCTATGTTTTTTTATCTTCGGATGAAATACTTATTTTATTAATGTCATATTTTTAATTATATTTTTGTTTATTTGAATAATTAATGTTAAGATAAATTTTTGATCCTGTACGTATAAATTTTTATCTGTACGTTACTTTGATAACAGGGTGTATACTTCAGGGAAAAACGTGGAAAATTTGGTATTCTCAGGGAATTTTGTTAGGATTCAGGGAGTTAAGAAAAATAGCTTCTTTGGTCATTTTATTTTTATAGATAGACTATTGTTTCCCTCTCCCTCTCATTATCCCTGTCCACCTCTGTGTCTCTTCTCTTCCTTTTCTCCTTTCCACCTCTCCTGTCCTTTGCTTCCTCTTCCTTTTAATCGCCATTCTTCCGACTCTCTCATCCTTGCTTTGCTTCTCGCCACTGTTCCTCTGTGCTCCACATACCTCCTTCGTTGGTGGTTTTCCTAATCCCCATCTTCCTCTCCGACTTCTCTATCCTCTCCAATCCTCTCAATTCCTCCTTCACCTGTCCTTAAAACATAGAAAACATCCAGCTTTGTATCCTTACTTCCCGTTCCCCCTTTACGTTCTCCCCCATTCCCCCTTGCTCTCCCTCTCTCCTCAGTTCTCCAACTCCTTCCTCCACCTCCCCCTTTCCTCATCCCATTCCCACTCCTTCCCATCCACATATTCCTGTTCCCAACCACTACCTTTTTTCCTAGCCTCCTCTCCTCTCTTGCCTTCTCCAACATTCTCCATCTCATCTTTCTCTCTTCCCACGTCAAATCTTCGTCAATACCTATATCCCACCTCCTTATTTCCGACCTTCTATCCAGCATTTCCTCTTTATCCATTAATCTCCTCATCTTGACCAAAATTATCACATCCCCCTCCCCTACCCTCTCCCTCTCTTTCCATTTCCCTTCTCATTATCTCCCTTATAAACTCCTCCCTCTCTTCCGCGTCTTCCCCCTCCTCTTCCGCCAGCTCCCACCAATCTTCATTTCTTCCTCGGTCTCCTCTCTCTTCTCTGCCCTCTCTCCTCTCTCTGCTCTCTTCATCACCTTCTCTGTTCCTCTTCATCCCTCCTCCTTCTGTCCACGTCGAAGCTCCTCCGCTGACCTTCTCCTTTATCTCCCTATTCCTGTCTCCTCTCCCTCTTCCATCTTCTTCCACCTCCTTCTCCCTACTTTCCTTCTCCATCCTGCCTCCTCTCCTTTCATTTTATTTTTGTATTGTAAATGATCGCTTTTGTGTCGCTACTGAATCTTCATGACATTCTAGTGAAATATTGTGTGTCTAGTCGGCAATGATGGTTGGCTTTTAGAAATTAGAAGCAATTAAAAACATAAGTATTCTTATATTTATATAAGTTATATATAAAATATTTATATAAGCTTTATTATTAAGTATTTATATAAAGAGAATATATTTATGTAAGTTATATATAAAATATTTCATTTTATAAATTTAGCCAGTATTAAAAGTTACAAAGTTCTATATAAAATTTTTTATAAATATTTATAAAGTTTTTTATAAAATATTTATAAAAAACGTAAAATATTTTAATTTAAAATCTGCTTAAAAATTATTTTTATGTCTGTATAAAATCTATTTAAAACATGTTTTTATTTATATAAAAAATAATACGCTAAAGTAAATAAGTTAAAAATTGCATCTTAAAATATTTCAATTTTAACTGAAATTTTGAAAAAAAATACCTGGAACGTCCTGGAATTTTCGGGGAATTTTTTTACACAATGTAAGTATACACCCTGGATAAAAAGTTTATCATTATGTTAAAAAGTACACGTAAACGTAAAGAGTTCGTTGGTCGACGCCAACAATACCGAAGAGTACAAGAAGCTGTACACAAAACATTTGCTGCTAGTATTATTAATACAATTTCTCGTGATATCGCTAATAATACATCAAATAAAACAGAAAATGCAACATGCAATTATTTAGATACTAATGCAAATACCAGCATTGATATAAGTAATAATGAAGAAGAAATTGGAAATGTTTCTGCCTGTTTAGATGTACAGTATGACAATCATTCAACTATAGATGCTATATCTGATGTTAGCAAACATTCTAATAATTCTAATACAGACGTTAGTGATAGGCTAACTAATCAAAATTGCTTGGCAAATGAATTAGTTAAATGGGCTACCACAAGACACATTTCACAGGTAGCTGTAACAGAACTCTTGCACATACTTTCGCCCTACCATCCTGAGTTACCTTTAGATTGTCGAACGTTATTACAAACTCCAACTTCTACAATAGTTAATAAATTAGATACAGGGGAATTTTGTTATTTAGGTCTAGGCTTTGCTTTAAAAAATGTATTATCACAAAAATATACCCACAATTGTTTAAAGTCCATTGAGGTATTAAAAATCTCTTTTAATGTAGATGGTATTCCTTTGTTTAAAAGTAATAAATTACAACTATGGCCCATTCTAGGGCAAATAAAAAATTGGCGTAGTGCTCCATTTGTTGTATCAATTTTTTGTGGTACATCGAAGCCGAAACCTTTGAATCTTTTCTTGAAGGATTTTATAAATGAATTAAATGATTTATTAAAAAATGGGTTTATTTTTGACGGAAAAAAATATAATATTGAAGTTCATAGTTTCATATGTGATGCGCCTGCTCGTGCTTTTTTAAAATGTACAAAAACACACACGGGTTACTCGTCATGCGATAAATGCATTGAAGTTGGAAAATATTTTAAAAACAAAGTTATTTTCCCGAATGAAACGGCCTCAAAACGTACAAACGATTCATTTAGACAACAAACAGACGATGATCATCATCTTGGCCGATCTCCTCTTTTAGATTTGCCCATAGACTTAGTTAAACAATTTCCTACCGACTATATGCATAACATTTGTCTAGGAGTAACAAGAAAATTATTAACAATGTGGACTGGAGGGCCACTAAAAACTAAATTATGTCACAGTAAAGTGCAAGAGGTCTCACAACGTCTTGTAAATTTGCAAAAATTTTTTCCATCAGAATTTAATAGAAAACCTCGGTCACTAAATGAGTTAGCGCTTTGGAAAGCGACAGAGTTTAGAACTTTCTTGATTTACGTTGGTCCGTTAATTCTAAAAAATGTTTTAGATACAGCTATTTATGAAAATTTTCTATTATTGCATGTTGCAATTTCCATATTAATATCGCAGAAACATATAAATAATTTTGGAGTCGCATTTGCTAGAAATTGTCTACTAAATTTTATTAAGCATGGTAAAAATGATTTGTATGGCTTAGAATTTGCTGTATACAATGTTCATCTTTTGGCACATGTATGTGACGATGTGGAGATATATGGTCCTTTAGACAACTATTCGGCCTTCCCGTTTGAAAATTATCTTGGCCGTTTAAAAAAATTAATAAGATCTTCTAGTAGACCATTGCAGCAAATACATTGCCGACTGCAAGAATTTAATTTTTCTTTCTTAGAATCAAATAAATTACATTTATTGGATTCTAAGAAAAATAAATATTCTCTAGTCATAGAGCATAAAAATGGACCCTTACTTAATTGTAATCTTTATGAATGCAAACAATATACAAAAATTATTTTTACAGATGTATCATTATATATTAACCGTTATAGCATATCTGATTGTTATTGCATTTTGAAAGGCGATACAAAAGTAATACAAATACACAATATCATACAAACAACAACAGGCCATGTTTTTCTTATTGGAAAACAATTTATTAACTATTCGTCGTTATATTCATATCCATGCGATTCAGCATTACTAAATATATATGTTCTCAAAGATTTAAGTGATTTAAAAATATGGCCTATTAATCTCATTAGCAGCAAATGTATTGTACTCCCTCATATTAATTTTAATTATTACGTATGTTTTCCAATAATACATAACACTTTTGATTAATGTTTGTAACAAATTCGCGATTATACTCTGGGAAAATTTAAAAATTATACAAGCGTCAAACATATGTTGAATATGTATCTATTTTTTTAGAGATATTTTTTGTGTGTAATTAAAAAATACGATAAAATACGATAAATACGATAAAATAACACTGTCACCGCGATTTTGTATCTCTAGTACACAATATATAATAAAATGTAAGTAGAAATATTTTAACAATGAAATGTGATAAAATGATATGTATGTATGATATATGTGATATATGTATATATATATAGCAATAAAATTGTTAAATATATAGCAATTATGTGTGTTATTTTTTAACTCCTGTTTTAAAGACGTCAAATTTGTTGTACAAAAGACGTCATCGAATGACGTCAAAATATGGTCATCGAATGACGTCAAAATACGGTCATCGAATGACGTCGAAATATGGTCATCGAATGACGTCAAAATACGGTCATCGAATGACGTCGAAATATGGTCATCGAATGACGTCAAAATACGGTCATCGAATGACGTCGAAATATGGTCATTGAATGACGTCAAAATATGGTCGTGCAGTGACGTCAAGTTTTTGTGACATTAGACCGTCATTTTCACGTCATAAAGACGTCAATTAATGACGTCAAAAGTGGTCAGTAAAGGACCAAATTCTGACGTCAAAACGACGTCAGTCTGTTACCTGGGATATTTTCGTGTCTATAATTTCATTCATGTTTTAAGTTCATACATATTGGTAATGTACTATGACTGAAGAGGACTAATAAGGGAACGGACAGAACTGTCCCTCACCGATTTTAATGAGCTTTGAATATGTTGTAGAACATAAAAAAATATTAAACCCTTATTTTTTTTATCTGCGTATCTCGACGTTTAGGAGTAGAAACCACCCCTCGAAAATAATGCATTTTTTCGTTTTTTGCGAATATTTTTGAAAATATAAGGTTTATGAAAAAATGTTCTATACGAAAGTTTTATGGCATTTTATATTCTTTACAATAGTATATTTATATTTTTTAAAAATTTCAAATTTTTTAATTTATTCCACCCCACCCCTTTTTTTTAACATTTAAAAAATTTTGTAACGACAAAAATTAAAGAGCATTAAAAGCCGAATCCACCTATATATAATAACATATGGGTTCCATCATTCTCAATTATAAGCAAAACGAGAGAGTAATCTTGCGCTATAGGTGCCGCGCTAGAAGTAGTGTTGCGTTATTTCTTTAGTCGCGTCACACTCAATAACTGCCTCTTTTGCGTATATTTTTATATTAAAACATAAAAATGATTAATCTTAATTATATAATACGCAACGTATTACACGATATAAAGCATAAATGCATATATACAGGATATCTGGCATTTTTTTATGGAATGTTCATGAGCAGGTAAAGCGCATGAAATTGAACAGAAAAGTCCTTACCGTTTTTTCCTTTTTGCAATAATTAACAAGTTAGTGACTTATAAAATTTTCTGTATTAGCCTGGCCTACCAGCAAATGCAAGCGCGCTGAGCACCCGGCCGCGGCGGCTGCCCCTCCCCAGCGCTTGAACCTTGAGATTGCTAGGCGCGCGGAGGGAATTGTTACAACAAGCGACAATGGCTACGCACAAGCGACGCATAACGCTAAATTCTCCCTTCGAGTTATGATAGTTTCTTACCTTTTTTAATGAAAATAGAATTTTTTAACGACAAAAAGTATGTGTGTACGTGTACATACATGTGTACAAAAAATATCAGTTCTAATGCTTAAAGAAGTGATTACTAAATTTATTTTTTTAATAAATAACGATTATTTTTAACAAAAAATATTTTTTTGATGATAGTCTTAAACGCTGTAAACTGTCATTGGGTGTTTACGATAATGGCTATCTGAGTAATTTTCTCTAGGACCGAAATATATGATAAGCACAACCATCTACTATTATCATGATTCGTGACAACTCAATGCTGTCCGGTATAGCCAAATCATCACGAACAAGTTGCGAGTTGCGAGTTCCGTGAGTTTGTAGCAGGTAACCTAAAAAGTACGACATAAATAATTTGATTATTACAATTAAAAATAATCTGTTTTTAATGTATGGTAAGATTATTAACTTCATTAAAATAGTAATTATATAACACAATAATGTATTTTTAAAGTATTGTCTAAAGTAATATTAAAGAGATTATTTTATTTACAAATATTTTATTTATTAATTTGTCTATCAAGTTTCTATTATAACGTATATCTAACGCATATCTAACGTATATCTGTTTACAGTATATCTTAATTTACTATGCACTTGTATTACAAATTTAAAAAATTTATTGTAAACATTATTATTAGTTTCACATTAGTGAAATATTCATGCATAATATTTATACATAAAGATATATGATTTTTTAAAATAATGATAACACCATGCAACTTATCATTAACAGTTGTTACAAGAAAGAAAAATATTTATACTTAAATTTTTATTTTACTTGTAATCTAAAAAATATTATTAATAATAATTTATTTAGTAATTTTACATAATTTATCTCATTTGTTTCAAAGTGTTAACACCATCCGTTTAATAAAAGATGACTTTTCTAATATATATGTTAGTTAATAAATAATAACATTTATTGAGAATCAATGTTTAATTAAAATATTATATTAGGTTTTGAAATAATACCGTTATGATAGAAACTTGATAGACAAAATAAATATTTGTAAATAAAATAATCTCTGATATTACTTTAGACAATACTTTAAAAATACATGATTGTGTTACATATAATTACTATTTTAAAGTTAATAATCTTATCATACATTAAAAACAGATTATTTTTAATTGTAATAATCAAATTATTTATGTCGTACTTTTTAGGTTACCTGCTACAAACTCACGGAACTCGCAACTTGCTCGTGATGATTTGGCTATACCGGACAGCATTGAGTTGTCACGAATCATGATGATAGTAGATGGTTGTGCTTATCATATATTTCGGTCCTAGAGAAAATTACTCGGATACCCATTATCGTAAACACCCATTATAAATTTTAAAAGAAGTTGTTATCATATGCTCGAAACAAAATTTATGCTTCTTCAAAAAACATTAGAAAATTTTATCGATTAAAATGGAAATGACAACCAAATAAAATGTTTGTTTCAACTTTATATCCTTAATTAAAAATTAAATAACTAGAATATTTATATTTTTAATAAAATTAATCCTTGTGATAGACTTATAATACACGGAAAAAACTTTATGATAAAAATTACTATGGTAAATAGTAAACACGGGCCAAGGAGGAATTATGAAAATTTTTATTATGTTTCTCATCAAATTACGACAATATTTACACTACTTATATGATATAATTCTCTGAAATTTCTTCTTACAGTTCGTGGTTACTACCATAAATAATAAATTATACATAATTTTACTATAAAATTTTCTCCGTGTAAATTTACGGATATATGAATTTATTAAATGTTTGAAAACTTATAAACAATATTGGAAAAACGGTAAAAACTTTTCTGTTCAGTTTCATGCGCTCTACCTGCTCATGAACATTCCATAAAAAAATACCAGACACCCTGTATATCTTATAAGAATGTTTACATAATGTAATAAAGTAGATACTTCATGTAAAAATGAATAAGTGTTGAATTCCTATATATATGTTTATTTCACTACATTCTACATATATTTATATATAATTTATTAGTAATATACGCTTTAGATATATATTCTACAAACATTCATAATATACTAAAAGATATTTCGAGTAGCCACTGATAATGTGTTCAAGATATTCTGTTGATATACTTATAATATAATAAAAATGTTCTCAATATATACTGAGTAGGCTTCTAGGCGAGACATAAGAATATTTTTAGTATATTATTATATAATAATATCGTAGTATGTATTTCGAATATTAATGGAATATACATCTACGTTTGTGATATACTGCGAACATGCTGAGGATCTATCTGTGCTGTCTGGGAAAGTTACATATAATAAGCTTTTTGTTTAAGTTTATGATTTAATTTGAAGATGAGATATATTTTATTTGAAAAATATATAAATTAGTTAAAAATATATTAATTCTGTTTTTATTTATTGTGGTGTGACATTTCTCTTGTAATTAACATTATTTTAAGTTAAGATGTACTTTAAAACAGAAAATTTATGACAGACCAACTTTAATTTAATTTTAGTTATTTAAAGATACAGAAGTAAGTGTAATTTTTACGAACATATGTTAATTTTTTCAAATAAATTTTTCTTCCCACGAGAAAAAACCGGAAAAAACCACGGAACAAATAAAAAGGCCGGTTTTTTCCGAGCCTTTAAAACTATAGCTGAAATTAAATGTTTCTTAAATATTTACTTCTGTTTGTGTGTTGTATGGAGTGGATCTAGAAATCTTTTCTATGAGCATGTTCCCAGGTAGCAAACACAAGTCAAATTTTGACGTCAAATTTTGGTCATTCCCTGACTATAATTGACGTCTTAATGACGTTAAAATGGTCTAATGTCACAGACTATTGACGTCACAATAAAAACGACATTTTAACGTCATTTTTATGACTATAAGGTAGTAAAAGTCGCTGTTATTTTTATGTTTTAGAAAATATTTTGGATATATGTCCTATAAATGCAGCACTTGTATTGTGAAAATATTGAAATAACATAATTATAATGTAAAAAAAAAAAGATTACGTTGTTTGTCAACAAGCATCGTTATTCCCACCACACCATAGTCACATCTGGCATTGCCTAACTTCTGCGGTCACCCATCCAACTCTGAACCGCCGTCGACATTGCTTCGAAGATTGTACGCAATCTAACACTTCGCGATGATTCATGAACACTTGATGCTCATGAATACATATTTGCTGTAGATCAGTTCAATAGATGTCAGAAACATAAAATGTATAGTTAAATAATATTTATAAATAAATATGAATCTACAGTTTTTTTACTGATTATTACATATGCGAAATAACATGTGGAATAACTTATAAAAATACGTTTTTCTTCTGTTCTTTTGATAAAGCTAAATTATATCCCACACACACAGACAGCACACAATATTTATAAAATATTTACAAAATATTTATATTTATTTGAATATTTTATAAATATTTTTGTGGTCTTAGATTTGATAGATCATAAAGATTTATCATAAATATTATAAAAATATTTATGAAATATTTATAAATATTTACAAAATATTATTTGTACAAATCTTTATTTTTTATTCACCATAAATATTCACCATAAAATATCTAGTCAATATTTTAATAATATGTTAAATAAAGATTTTTTTCTTCATGTACTATATATATAAAATATGTATAAAATATTTATATAATATTTTTAAAAAATAAATATTTAAAAATATTTATAAATACACTGGCGCAAAAAAAAACGAAACAAAATTTTTGACCGATTTTTAGGCAATTTTCAAAGTGATGCAACTTTGCGAAAAATCATCCAAATTACACGTACTTTTTTTTAATTAAAGAGCATAGACTCTACTTCGAGAATCCCTACGCAAAAGTTTGATTTGTTAAGTGCGAACCTTTTGTATCGCATGAAAACCAAACATGTGTTTTTTAATTGAAAAAAGTAAAAGTTTGTTATCATTTTGCACAAATTTCTCGTTAAAATCTTGCTAATATTAATTCAGATTCTGAAAGTTCATTCTTTTCTAAACAATTTTAAATAAAAATACATGTCGATACGATGTTTTTTGTTGATTGCACACGAGTTTGAAATTTGCACTGCATTTTAGGGTATTTTAGCAAATATACGGTATTTTTGAATATCATAAATTTTGAGTATCAATATGATATTGCACATTGATTTTATTCGTGTTGAACTCAGTCATATCGCTGTTATCAAAGTGACCCGATCTGCACCACGTGGAGAATGACGGTCGGATTTTGTACATCATGTGGCTCTGAAATTCATCGGTGGAAATTTGTACTTCCTGATCTGAATATAACGGATAGCTAATGCACCAATTTCACTGAAGTCAACAGAAGATCACATTTATCTATATTCATAAACCCACACATACACGTAAACATACATATACACATACTCATACATAAAGAGTAAAAGTTCAAATTTTATTTTAAAAAATCAGCCTTTTCAGGGCCACATGATGTACAAAATCTGATTGTCATTTTCCACGTGGTGCAGATCGGGTCACTTTGATAACGGCGGTATGATTGAGTTAAACACGAATAAAATTTATGTGCAATATCATATTGATACTCAAAATTCATGATATTTAAAAAATACCATATTTATTCGCTAAAATACCTTAAAATGCAGTGCAAATTTCAAACTAGCGTGCAATCAACAAAAAACATCGTATCGATATGTATTTTTTTTTTAAATTGTTTAGAAAAAAATGAACTTTCAGAATCTGAATTAATATTAGCAAGATTTTAACGAGAAACTTGTGCAAAATGATAACAAACTTTTACTTTTTTCAAATAAAAAACACATGTTTGGTTTTTATGCGATATCAAAGGTTCGCACTTAACAAATCAAACTTTCGCCTAGGGATTCTCAAAGTAGAGTCTTTGCTCTTTAATTTAAAAAAAAGTACATGTAATTTGGATGATTTTTCGCAAAGTTGCATCACTTTGAATATTGCCTAAAAATCAGTCAAAAATTTTGTTTCGTTTTTTTTTGTGCCAGTGTATTTATTATAAATATTGTGTATTGTCTGGGATAATTCTAAATATAGAGATTGATGGTGATTAATATGTATAGTCTTTGGAATCAATAGTTTTTTATGTTTGTTTACATGTTGGATTATGTTCATACAAATTAATAAAAAATAAACGCAAAGTTTAAATTATTATATTTGCTAACCGAGAAGCAGGATCGAATTAATGCGTCATAATAACGTCACGGAATGACGGCGAGAAATAGGACCAAAATATTACGCCATAAAAACGTCATTAAATAACGTCAATATGCCGCCATTTAAATGTTATGGTCGCATTTTGGTCATAGGACGTCATTCGTACCAATATGATCAAAATTTGACGTCAAAATGACTTGTCTTTGCTACCTTATATCATCAACCGGAATTCACATGATCTTACTGGTGTGGAGCACGATAGTTGTTCGTGCGACTTAACTTACAATCTCCGTTATGTCGAGATCCGCAAACCTTGGAGAAGGGTACGGCACCTCTTTTCTTTCACTTGGCCATCATGATTTTCCATCGCTCCTATACAGAGAGAGAGGCCAGTGTGCGATCGTCACCCAATGCGTCACTCCGTGTGCACATTTTATTTTCGAGTTTTTCTTTCTGATATAAGAAAGAGAAGGAATGTTGAAGTGTAGTAATCCGTTCACTGAAAATCATCATTGGATTATTCGATTCAGAAAAGTGCAAAAAATAATATATTTGAATGATTTGTAAAAGAATTCAATAACGAATGCGTGATTTATAACTCTCTTTTTTTCCTTCTTTCTTTCTTTGTTTTTTTTTCTGTGCGTGTTTGTGTCCGCTCAGCATATGTCTACGTAAACGATGATGTTATTGACTAATTAATGGTGAAGTGAATCAATATCGTTTGACGACTGCAATATATTCATTACCAGCATCCGTTGTCATATAAAAGACACGAACATGGTGTAAGTCGAATATCTCTTTTACATAAAAGTATATCGTAACGACATCTTCAGCAAGTTGTTCAAAATTGGTGTGTTTAAATAGTAATTTCTCTATTGAAAAAATAAACAAAGATAATAGATTAACTTTTTTTTTGACGGAAAAGAATTTGTCTCTAAGATATTTTGGATATCTGAAAAAGCAAATATCAATCCTCTTATCAGAACACATTCAGTGCCACATTAACTTGTTTTGGGCCCATTTAACATTTCAAGCGTTTTATATATGACCTTGTAAATCTTTTGTCAGTTATTTTGTCAATTATTATTAAAACATTAAAAAATTGCTAAAATTATTAGTGTTATATACATTATAAACATAATTTTATATCAAGTGCTTATCAAAATTTTACAAAACTTATAATTAAATTAATTTAAAAAATAAATTTTCTCAAGATCTTGTTAAAAAAATTGTTTATGTATAAAAAATTTACATTTTTTAAAGTTTTTAAAGTTTTACTATACATAGTTTTTAAAATATTTGTAAGTTTTTTAAACATTTTATAAATTAAATTTAAAGTTATTATTTACAAGTTATTGATGTAAAAGTTTGCATCTCTAAAATTTTTTAAAAAATTTACTGCTCTAGGTTTATTCCATGCCTCAACATGATATTGCACACTTTCTTTGAAATACAGCATTTGCAAAATATTTTACACTTTTGAAAAAAATTAATGATTAATCTATTGTCGTATAAAAATGCAAATAATTATCTTTTGTACAAGACGTACATTAAATGTTAAATATACACTGGCGCAAAAAAAAACGAAACAAAATTTTTGACCGATTTTTAGGCAATATTCAAAGTAATGCAACTTTGCGAAAAATCATCCAAATTACACGTACTTTTTTTTTAATTAAAGAGCATAAACTCTACTTCGAGAATCCCTACGCAAAAGTTTGATTTGTTAAGTGCGAACCTTTTGTATCGCATGAAAACCAAACATGTGTTTTTTAATTGAAAAAAGTGAAAGTTTTTTACCATTTTGCACAAGTTTTTCGTTAAAATCTTGCTAATATTAATTCAGATTCTTAAAGTTCATTCTTTTCTAAGCAATTTAAAAAAAAATACATGTCGATACGATGTTTTTTGTTGATTGCACGCAAGTTTGAAATTTGCACTGCATTTTAAGGTATTTTAGCGAATAAATGCGGTATTTTTTGAATGTCATGAATTTTGAGTATCAATATGATATTGCACATTGATTTTATTCGTGTTGAACTCAATTATACCGCTGTCATCAAAGTGACCCGATCTGCACCACGTGGAGAATGACGATCGGATTTTGTACATCATGTGGCCCTGAAAAGGCTGATTTTTTAAAATAAAATTTGAACTTTTATTTTTTATGTATGAGTATGTGTATATGTATGTTTACGTGTATGTGTGGGTTTATGAGTATAGATGAATGTGATCTTCTGTTGACTTCAATGAAATTGGTGCGTCAGCTATCCGTTATATTCAGATCAGTAAGTACAAATTTCCACCGATAAATTTCAGAGCCACATGATGTACAAAATTCGATCGTCATTCTCCACGTAGTGCAGATCGGGTCACTTTGATGACAGCAATATAATTAAGTTCAACACGAATAAAATCAATGTGCAATATCATATTAATACTCAAAATTCATGATATTCAAAAAATATCGTATTTATTCGCTAAAATACCTTAAAATGCAGTGCAAATTTCAAACTCGCGTGCAATCAACAAAAAACATCGTATCAACAAATTTTTATTTAATTGTTTAGAAAAGAATGAACTTTAAGAATCTGAATTAATATTAGCGAGATTTTAATGAGAAACTTGTGCAAAATGATAACAAACTTTTACTTTTTTCAATTAAAAAACACATGTTTGGTTTTTATGCGATACAAAAGGTTCGCACTTAACAAATTAAACTTTCGCGTAGGGATTCTCAAAGTAGTCTTTGCCCTTTAATTTAAAAAAAAAGTACATGTAATTTGGATGATTTTTCGCAAAGTTGCATCACTTTGAAGATTGCCTAAATATTGGTCAAAAATTTTGTTTCGTTTTTTTTGCGCCAGTGTATAATAGACATAACCCACCAAACAAACATTTAAAAAAAATTTATATAAACATATATGGATCTAGATAAGTAGGTATAAGAGGCCGGTATCGCTCCATGGGGCAACGAGCGGGGTGCGGGGCGCGGGGGATATTTGTTGGCGCGGGGGATGACGTCACGCGGAAGCGGGGGAAGAACCGGACCGCATAAGGGTCCGTTTGGGGTGGGAGGGGAAAGGGACCGCAATAAAACCCTGCCCTAGATACTTGTCAGCAAGGTATCTCATTAGGAAGCTATCCTAAACAAATGTCGATATGAGATCTTTATAAGGAAGCGGCATCGATTGACGCCAGAATTTTTTTTTTTAACCAATGAGAAGCATGCATTGCGAAACGTGTTACGACATGTTGGTCAAATTTTGTCGAAAACCATATGACATACTTTTATATCCCCATGTTTTAAATTGGCGCCAAAGCTAATGCCGCTCGTAAAATAAGCTTGTCATGATAATTGCTGACACATTCTTTTTAAAATTACGAGGCT
Source organism: Monomorium pharaonis (assembly GCF_013373865.1). Classification (NCBI taxonomy): domain Eukaryota; kingdom Metazoa; phylum Arthropoda; class Insecta; order Hymenoptera; family Formicidae; genus Monomorium; species Monomorium pharaonis. Next base: position 12,022,782 of record NC_050474.1, read on the forward strand.
ATTGGTAAATAGTATGAGTATATGGTGAGTGTTTTATCCCTTTGCGCCCCACTACTATTGACACATGTGGAGGGGACATACAATATAAAAAAGTTCTAACAACGCCACCGCATCAGTCGTTTGTTACAAAACGGACAACGAAGCTCTTCCCGGGCAACGTTACTGCTCAGTTGATCGGTTGAAGATAGATTTCAAAGTTTCTTGAAAAAAAACATACGAGATGAACTACTACGTTCCGATCCAACCAAACGAAGCGTGCGATAAATCGTAAGTATTTATAATTAAAAAATTTTTTCCATATTTATTTTCTATATTTATTTTCTATTATTCTATAGCTCGCTATATTCTTTTTACAGAACATTATCGCAGCCGCGTTATACTCCTCGTATCCTAGGAAGGAGATATGCTTTGACTGCCACGGCATACAAGTATTTGGATATCGGGATCAGCGTGGGGCCTATATCCTATGTGGAAATACTGCTTGGCGACAACAAAGGCAACCAGATAATTTTACCGCACGCAACATGGAAAACGTTTATGGAGCAACGCACGGATATTGAGCGATTTGTGCAATCAACTGTGTCTTCAAGAGTTTTGGTTCGCGATCTGGTTATAGAACTTGTAAAAATACGCGACAAAAATATTGTAAAGTTGATGTTGCGCGATAATTATATGTACATGAAACCGTCAACCTTATTGTTCCTATACGAACTTGAAAATTGTGTCGACTATTTATGCCATCAAATGCATCAAAATACGTACGACGCGAGTGATAAATATAAACAGTTTATCACTATTTTACGTCAAAATCATATCACTAATAAAAACGATGCTATAAAATTATTGCATGAAAAATATGATAAAACTTGTCTTGTAGAGTGCGAACTAATTGCTTACGCTTTGGATAATATTGTATATGATAATTTATATGGTAAATAAATGTGTGAAAAGAAGAATCGTATTACTTTTAGAATTATATTTTCCTACTTATCGTTCTAAGTTAAATAAACGAGATGAGGGAAAAAGGAATATGAGCGGATAAAAGGAAGTAAATAATAGACAACGTATACGTATATATTCGTTTACTTTTTATTTTTATTGTTAGACCACCAATTAAATAATTTGAATACATTTTGTAAAGCACAATTGTTTACATGATTCTGACAACGTAGGGTATGTGTAATATCCAACTTGTTTAGAGATTCAATGCCTTTGTAATGCGCTTCGATATTTTCGACATAGATCTTCTGTCTCGCCTCGTCTAAGAGCAAATCCCGCAACCATTCTTGCTTCTCATGTCCTTTGACGTACACGACAATTTCATTATTATCAATCGTCATTGTCGTTGTACCCGTCACCGCTTTTGTAATTAAACTCTTAGCCGTGTAGTATGGGATCATTCCAGCCTCCCAAGATATTTCATGATGATTTTGAATCAGCCACATTGCCTGATTTCTCTCTGCCTTGGTCAGATTATACCATGGTTCAGGGCTTTCAAAAATATAGTAAGACAGTTCGAATCCATCTTTGAGAGAAGCAAATTCTTTCACGACAAAATTTCTTCCAACGAGGAAACCTTGTAGGTCCACAAACGTTGGTAGAGACATGATTGTTATTATTGAGCAGACTGCGGTAAATTTCAGTGTGTTGTAAATTTTTATATCGTCTTAAAAGAGTGCCGTCGCGACTTAGGTAATTTTGCGTACAACATTGGTCAATGGATTGTACTGAACCACGCGATCGTGTATGATGAGGCAGTACGCGGTGGTACTCGCGGGCACGTTCTCCTTACACTCGAATTCTATGCGCACGTCCACGGTTGCACTCTTGATCGATTCATTTTGTCGAGAGCAATCGATAATTATGAACGGACCTTTTTGCCGAAAATTCGCGACAGTTTGATTCGGCTCGAGATAATCGTATCCGTAATAAGTTTTACAGAAACGTACGTACGTGTCGTAGATAATCGACCACCTGTTTCTATCGAAATCTAGATTCATATCGTCGTACGGATAACATTCCGAATTTAGATACAATTTTACGTTCATCAGTTTGCAATGGTCGAATCGGCTCGTATCTTCGAGCATGACGTTCTTCCGACCAGCTTGCAGAGCGAAGACGACGTACCGCGGCTTCTCGAGCTGAGTAGCAGTCTTGATGGCCCACGAATGTTTAGTCGTGCGCTGCAACAGCGGAAACTCATACAGATCCCACGAGCGAAAAGCCATGCTGAGGTATCGCCCGCTTTCCAGAGCACGCAGCATCGATAGTTTATTTATCTCGTTTAGTAACACATGTGGCATTCGCCACTGTACTTTGAATAATTCAATTTCCGGCTCCCGCGCCGGATCGCCAACTAGACAATTGTTGTCGTTGCGCGCGCGTATCAGGATCAACTCGTGACGAGCGTTAATCACCACGCGTCTGTAATCTTCGCAAAATCCCAGCAGCATGTTGAGTGGTACGCAAAAATTAAAGTATCCACTTGGAGAATCCCATGGATCCCAGCCCGCGTTACTTGCGATCATAATTCTGTCACTTGACATAGTTACATAATTCTTGAGCGAGCTGGTTATTCCAACGTTTCTATTGCGATCAATCTCCACACCGTCGAGCTCGTATCGAATCTCGTCGAACATGAACGCGACGCAATTATTTCCCAATTTCACATCAGACCCCGCAACTGGTTTTTTTATTGTAAGTTTTCCCTCAATGTATAGAAAACTTTCAGACGGCAACGTGTATAAATCTTGCTGTTGTATAGGTCTTCTTATCTCGTCGCTGTGTTCGAACGTTGTATTGGCAAACGGATTACGTGTGAGTCTCGATTTTGACGATGCGATCATCAAAGATCGGCTTGTCCTCGACGTTTAAGATGTTCGTCATTGTCGCACCGCAAATCCCAGAGATTTCAAAAATTCAACGTTTGACGCGGTGAGCTTCTTTTTCTTAGCGCAACCAGGTGATTGGAGTTTACTAACAAATGTTGATTTCGTAAATATTGCGTTATCTCTCACGTGCCCGTTCAACACGAGCATCTCATATACCACCACTAACGCGTTATCGCCGTAGCCGCCGTACGTGTAATCTGACAGTAATTTCTTCTCCTCGAAAATCAAGCAATCGCCCGTGCTGGTCAACGACGCGTATAGTCAAATCCGAAATGCTCCGTACGGTGATTGGCAGGTAAATGATCTGCGCCGGTGTTTCCGAGATCTTATATCCTGGTGCCACGTTCGGAGAAAATTCGTGTATCGTATGCACACGCTTGTCGTTGCTGTATGCGCTCGAGGTCACGTTACACTCTACGCGGATAATGTTTACGTTGATAATGTTAATCGGTAGATCCGATTCGTACCATTTTCGCGGCTGTAATATACGATCTGAAGAAAATCCCAGCAGCGATCCGATGTTGTTGGGCTTGCTAAAATTTATTCTGTAGACGCATTTTATCTCGCTTCTCATCGTATTGTTATTCGCGCGGAGTACTATCGGAAAATCATTATCATCATCACTCTTATCATCACTGCCGTTGTTACGTTTTTTATCACTATTGTTAACAACATGTTCCAGATGTTTCTGTGGAATTGTACGTCTCAAAAACTCATTTATAGCATGCAGTTCGTACGATCCCTTGGGAATCGTGATTTCCACATCGTCTTTGTCAAAGTAAAATGTGTTATTCGAAGCATTTACGTTCGGAATCGTGTTGTATGTCTCAAAATTCATTAGACCGAGTTCGTAATCGCCATCGCTCAAATCTATGGCTGGAAAGTATGTTGTAGCAAGAGCACTGCTTTTCCCGGTTAGCGTAAGTATCAGCGACATGATTAAAAAACCATCCAATACTGAGTCAAATAGCACGCTGTCAGGCTTTAAATTCACATGCATCAATCGTTCGGAGAAACAGTAGACACAGTTGTCCGCAGATGCTCTGATCGTAAGTTTGATAGGACGTTTGATTGTATTCTATTTTTGTCACACCGTCTCCGAAATATCGCACGAGTTCTTTAGGTGGTCGAAGATTGCCGAAACTATCAAAATACATCACGTGATTGTCTCTCTTTGCGTACGCTACCCAGTGAGTACCGGGGCCCGCCGCATCGTCCAGGTTTACGATACCGCTCTCGTTTCGACGTGCACCGCTTATCGGTAATGCGTTACGCATAAAAATACCTCTAAAGTACGGAATACGCATACGGATAGCCAGTTGATGCAGTTGTACGTTCGTCATTGCACCCACGGGCATTTTTAACGCCTTTTCGGAGTTTTTTTTTTCTTTTTGCTGTTACACCTTTTCCATTTTTGTATGGAGCGAGATACAGTCCCTTTCCACCCGTGTACGGACCAAGATACACCCCGCGACCTTCCATCGCGCGATTGTGACGTTGCAGCTCCTCGAGTTGACGCCGTGCGACTTTGTTGTCGTTCACCGCTTTCGCCACGCCAGCAGCTCCGCCGATCAAGGATCCGAGTACGCCCAACATTGGTAGAATCGGCAACATACCACCTCGTTTCACCGTAGGAAGTACTCGTTTCTTTTTCGTCATTTTTTTTTTCATTTTCATACCCATACCGATCTTCGTTTTAGCTTTCATCGCTGCCCAGACAGCTGCAGCAGCAGTTCTTTCGCTCAAAACCGAATCTCTCGCGGTAATTCGTTTTCGCGCTTTTGCGGCGAGTATCTTGTCGGCTACGTGTCGTTCAGCGAGATTGTTGCTATGCGAGTAAGCTATATCGTGCTCGCGACACGCCGCGTCCAGCGGATTTATACCCTGGTCACCTCTGGCTAATCGTTTTTCCAAGTGCGTTCCCGGACCGCAAAACTGATATCCTGGGATATGTAACTCGATAGGAAGCGCGTTTATCACGTTATTTAACAAGCCACAACCCGCTGGCATTCGACACAATTCTTTATCAACGGTGCGGGGCCGTCGATGTGCGTCCTCTGCCACGGTTGATTGTAATGCTCGTTGCAGTGACGATAGCTTCGAACCTCCGAATCCAACTTTATGTGTTCTGGAAGCTTGTCCCACACGTGATCGAGATAGTTGCCGCACACTCGTAGCAAAACAGGTTTCGGTACAAATTGCAACTGATCAGCGCTTAGATCAAGAATATCGGAAGGATTCGACAACAGCACGAACATCTTTGATACTGAGCGAGTCGCGGCTTTACACGCATATAAATAGGCGTTCGATCCTATCCTTCTACTTAGTAAAAAATGAGGTTCGAGCGACAACCGTTGGCGATACGCGTTACAAATTACGACGACAAGTTACGGGGGATGGAGGGCAGCGGGGAAAATCGTAAGCATGGTGAAATGCTGCCGAGTACTATACGGGGAATCATTTGCGGTCCCTCGAATTGCGGTAAAACCAACGTTCTCATAAGTTTGCTGGAAAGTCCGCATGGAGTACGTTTTGAGAACGTGTATATGTATTCGAAATCGTTGCAACAGCCTAAATATCAATATTTGGAGAATCTGTTAACATCAATCGACGAAATCGGTTACTTTACGTTCTCTAATAACAGTGACGTCATTCCACCGAGCAAGGCACGTCCAAATTCAATCTGTCTTTGATGACGTGGCATGCGACAAGCAAGATACGATAAGAGAGTATTTTTCAATGGGACGACACTCAAACGTAGACTGCTTTTATCTTTGTCAGACGTACGCTAGAATACCGAAACATCTTATACGCGACAACGCGAATTTTCTAATCCTGTTTAAACAGGATGGTACCAACCTGAAGCACGTGTACAACGATCACGTGAATACAGACATGACGTATGAGGATTTTTGTGCATTGTGCCGCGATTGTTGGCAACGTGATTATGGATTTCTAGTGATAGACAAGGATAGTGCGCTTACTAACGGACGATACAGAAAAGGATTTAACGAGTTCGCCGTGCCGCGGAGTGGTTAGTTGTTATCGATACGTTAACGTTGGACAAACGTCAACATGGTTGGAAACAAAGATACGCGCGAGCGTGAGAAAATTGCGAGAGAGATTGAGAAAACTAGCGAATCGATCCGCAAGAAATATCGCGCCTTGAAAACCGGTAGGATCGAGGAGGATATCGCGACCAAGAAACACTTTGAACCGCTGATCGAACCGCTGCAAAAGATCGTTGACAATTCCGGCGTGCGCGAGATAAAGGACGAGCCGCATGACAATGACATGGACGTCGAAACATCGTTCACCCAGAAAGACTCGATACAGAGCAAGATAAAGAGAAAACGAAAAAACACTTTGACAGACCTCGGGTTAAGTGAATCGCACAAATCGATGCGGTATACGTCAAACGACGCAATGATTTTACCATCAATGCAGCATATGCCAAACGACGCGACAGAATTGCCAGCGATGGATTCGCCAGGGATAACGTCCACGCCGCGTACGGTAACTGCAAAACCAACGTCGCTCGAGAACGATGATGTTTTCGAAACCACAAACAATTCGTTCGAGGCGACTGTTCGAAATCGCCTGCAAACGCCGGAGGGTCGAAAAGCATTGTCGCAGCACTTGGGTCCGTTGGGTCAAGAGTACATAGGAGATTTTCTCGACGGTAGCGGTGAAAAAGAAAAAATAATTGATACCGTGTACGGTATTTATCTGGACAAGAATGGAATGATGCTAGGTAATAAAAAGTTTGACGTGGATAGTAGCGATCGCATAATTGTAAATGGTATGCGATACGTTGGCACACCCGGTCTCTATGAGCTGATCTTTAAGAGATATCCCGATGATTCCGTCTACACTGAAAACGATAAACGAAAGTACAAAGATATATTGTTGACTACAAACGCGCATAAACGCAATCACGTTACACACGGTCGATTATTAGCCAACAAGGGATACAAGTATAAATATGTAATTGCACCGTTATTTAAAAACGAATTTAAGATTGGAAAAGGATTACCTAACGCTATGACCTTAAATCATAATGTAATTGATCACGTACACTGGGATGATCCTAACGAGTTAGTGGATCGCTTACGATTGCTCGAAGCTTCGCGCCAAGCTGGTCACAACGCACACGACAATGAGATGCTGTCGATTATTGAGGAACTTCGCGAGGTTGGTTTAATTATAAATTAACTTGTGTGTCGTCGAAACGAACCAGTCGAATAATGTTACTCGCATCGAAAAAATGCCAATCAATAAATTTGGGCTATACGAAAAGAGAAACGATGACGATTCGTATTATCGTTGGAGCGGCATAGTGAGAAATTACGTGCGCGAAAACGCTCTGTGTCGCGTTGCAACGGACTTTGACGCAAGATTGCGCAAGATTCGCCGTCTAGCGCAGCCTGAGGCTGATACAGACGCCGTCAACAAACTGTACGTGGATCAATGTATAAAAACCTCGACGAATCAACAGAAAGAATCAGATGAAAGATTGACTTCGCTTGAGAAGGACGTGCGAGCGTTGCAGACTGCGATAAACGAACTTCAGCATATAATTATTAAAGTCAATTCAGAAACAACAACGACAACGAACGACAATGAGCGGCAATGAACGACGAAAGGACGGTTACGAACGTTTAACGAACGGTTTCGAACAGTTTCTGAATCAACAACGAACAGTTCAGGAACGGGTGTCAGGTAGCTATCAAATGGCGCAGGATCGCTATCGAGCGACTCAGGAACGGTTATCGGATGGTTATCGAACGACTATAAATCAGGTCCGAAATGGTTATGAACGACTATCTAATCGATCGGTACCGGAAGACAAACAATGGCTTTTGAAGGATGACAACAGAAAAAAATAATAAATAAACGACAAAAGAACGTCAATATTAACAACAAAGAACGATAAAGAATAATACAAACGATAAAGAACACCAACGAACGTCAACGAACGTCGATAAACGTCAATATGAACGTCAACAAACGTCAACGAACGTCAATACGAACGTCAACGAACGTGAACAAACGTGAACGAACGTGAAATGAACTTAAAACAAACGTGAACGAACATGAACGAACGTGAAACAAACGTCAACAAACGTCAACAAACGTCAACCAACGTCAAGGAACTTGAAACGAACGTGAACAAACGTGAACGAACGTGAAATGAACTTAAAACAAACGTGAACGAACATGAACGAACGTGAAACAAACGTCAACTAACGTCAACGAACTTGAAACGAACGTGAACAAACGTGAACGAACGTGAAATGAACTTAAAAACAAACGTAAACGAACATGAACGAACGTGAAACAAACGTCAACAAACGTCAACCAACGTCAACGAACTTGAAACGAACGTGAACAAACGTGAACGAACGTGAAATGAACTTAAAACAAACGTGAACGAACATGAACGAACGTAAAACAAACGTCAACCAACGTCAACGAACTTGAAACGAACGTGAACAAACGTGAACGAACGTGAAATGAACTTAAAACAAACGTGAACGAACATGAACGAACGTGAAACAAACGTCAACAAACGTCAACCAACGTCAACGAACTTGAAACGAACGTGAACAAACGTGAACGAACGTGAAACAAACGTCAACAAACGTTAACAAACGTCGACGAACGTCAATAATGTTTAAAAAAACGAAATAATTTGTAGTGTAATTTTATCGTGCGCGTCATTTAATCGAAAGTTGTGTGCGAAACATGAGAGCATCGAAATCAGATCGATACGTTAATTCCGAGAGACGACAACTCGTCGAGGAACTGCACGCTCCGGCTAGAAAAACTTTTCCACGAAGACGCGTCATAGTTCGGGGATACGATGACCTGTGGCAGGCAGATATCGTCGAGATGCATCCATACTCGCGTTTCAACAAAGGCTACCATTACATACTCACTGTCATCGATGTATTGAGCAAGTATGCGTGGGCTTTACCACTCAAGACCAAGGGCGGAAACGAGACGGCTAATGCTATCACCAAGATAATTCGAGAGAGCGGCAGAAATCCGAAAAACTTGCAAACCGATATGGGGAAGGAGTTTTATAACGCCGAAGTGCAGAAACTCTTGAAGAAACATGACATTAATCATTACTCTACGTACTCCGTAATGAAGGCGTCGGTCGTCGAGCGGTTCAATCGCACATTGAAAAACGACATGTGGAAGATGTTTACGCTCAACGGTAATTACAAGTGGTTCGACCTGTTACCACGTCTCGTGTCGAATTACAACGCTCGGAAGTACCGAACAATCGGCATGCGACCCGTTGACGTAACCCCCGCTGTGACTGAAAGACTTTTGGCTACGGTATACGGCGCGATAAAGATCGCAGGTCCGGGGAAATTTAGAGTGGACGATTCGGTACGCGTAAGCAAGTACAAGACAATCTTTGAAAAGGGTTACACACCGAATTGGACAACTGAGGTGTTTAAGATCGTTAAAGTGCAGCGTACCAATCCCGTAACTTATTTACTCGAGGATTATCGCGGAACAACTATCGCTGGAGCGTTCTACGAACACGAATTGCATCGCGCGTCTCATCCTGACGTGTATCTTGTGGAGAAAGTATTGCGCAGAAAGGGAGACAAGGTCTATGTAAAGTGGCTGGGATTTGATGGATCACACAATTCTTGGATAAACAAAAACAATGTAATTTGATGCGTTCAAAAAACATTTTTATTGTAAACGTATAAAAATACAATGTATACAATATATAAATAAATTGTATGACATACATGAAGCATCTTTATTATCCTTCCATTACATCATTATTTATAATACATTCTTTAAATATTAATTCGCACAGGTTTTTAATATAAAAATATAGCACGCATGAAATATAAAATGTAAATTATGTGTAAAATATATATAACATAAAGCGTAAAATGTAAAATTATAAAATACGTGTAAAATTTAAAATACATAAAATGTAATCTATAAAATACGTGAAACGCAAAATGTACAATTAAAAAAAATATATGTAATGTGAAATACATGATATAACAAGTATAAAACGTATAAAAGAAAAACGTATTTATAATGGTATCTGATAATGTCCCCACGGTAATGTATCGGTCGAATCCGGTACAAGATACCGTTTATCGTCGTAAGGACTCAGGGTAATTTTTGTTTCCGACACCGTATATACTTGATGTAGTTTAGATCTTATACACGACTGGCGACGTGTCAACTCGATCTCTTCGTTGAGACAGCGCATATAATCATTGAAGGATATAGTTCGTGTCACAACATTGCTTTTTACACCTTTAGCCTTTTTTGTGTCCTTTTTTCCATTTACCTTTAACGCATACATTTTTGCCCTAAGTCCCACGAATTCGGTCATAATGGCGCCATTATTTTCATCCTTCATCAGGCCCGGCACTTTTTTGTTACTGAGAGGGATACCATACGCATTGTCGATCGGATACTCGCTCGTGTCAAATCTATGTATGTCACGCCTCATGTTTTCATATATGTTTTCACATTGAATGTAATAAATGAGGCTGTCTGTGTCAGTGTACATAACTCTAGATTTGTCACGATACAAAGGCATCATGTACTCGTAGTGAAATTCATATAAACATGTTTTAGAAATATCGAGTATGCACATGCCCACGTAAATAGGTTTATAGAATTTCACTTCGAGATTACGCAATTCAATAGCAATAAGATTTTCCGCAAAAATACTACGACTATGAAAATTTGGTTTAGCGATCATTGCCTCCGCACCATATCTACCCTTCCACTTTGTCAGCAATTTTACATTGACGCGATTGCGCACATTCTCCATGGTTTTGCCAAATACTGCATTATTCATTAGTTTATATAAATTTTTTTCAAAATTATTTTTTGCATGGGTTCGGAACTGTGTGTTCAGTTCTATGTATTTGCAGAGCCATGGAGATTGCTCGAATTGTAATATGCGGTGTATCTGCGTTACGCGAAGACCGTGGCGCATGCACTGCTGCAAGTTACGATAATGGATGACGTAACGCTTTTTATCGTAAAGCGTCGCGAGAAGTTTCTCCTGTCGCATACCGGGCGGCTTATCGCGCGTGGTGCAGAAGGGTAGATCGGTGTGCGCGTCGTGAAGATGTTGTGGATACTCAAGGTCGACCTCGAGGATATAGCCTGTTGGTGAATCGAGCGCGATTGATAATACATCAAAATTGGACACGTCGTTGACCCATCGAAAATCTCCATACGGCAGCGGTTGACACATTGCCCATCCGTATAAATTGTTCACATCAAAGTATATTAGATACGATGACGGTTTCAATGGATCATACGACTGCATGTACTTGTTGTTAGCCTGTGCGTATCTACCAGAACATTGACTAAGGCCACCGCGTATACCGCGTTCGATAAACATGACCATATCAATGTCTGTAAGCAATTCAAAAGTAATTTTCGTGTACTTTAACATAGCATCCCACGTGTATCCGGGGAGAGTGTAATAATGCGCGGGATCGAGTCCATAACTTTCCATACATTTATCACGAAAATTTTCAAAAATGTCGGCTAACAACAAAACATCAATTTTGAGATACATGTCGCTATATTCACCTAGCGTTTGAATGGAGAACCGTTGCCATACATTAATAGCATGAGAGTAATCGTTCTCAGATATCATGTTACCGGTTAGAGAACTATAAAATGATTCGCGTGACGGTAAACACGTTTCCTCCAACTTTTCAACACAGTCAACGTATTCGTATGGGAATACTCCCTTCCGTGTTAATAAATTAAATTTTTCAGCTGATATGTCTTTAAATTCAGATTGTAAAATTTGAAGTCTGTCCTTATTTAAAAACGATGCTAATTTATCCAGACTCGTATTAAGAAATTTATATGAATCAATAAAACGTAATTTTATGCATTTTCTCCAACCATTTTTGTGTTCTTCTGTACTTTTAACATATTTAGTAAACGAAATGTATTTTTCTTTTGTGATGGGAAGCAAGTCTATTTCCCCTTTAAACGCTGCGGCTATATCTTTAATAATAAAATGCGCATCGTAACCGGATAAATTATGAAATATTATTGGAATGTAAAACGAATTTTTGTAATTTAGATTACAATTTGAATGCGCGGGACCTCGATATCTACCGGTTATGTGACAATGATCGCGTACTCGTCTATCGTCTGGCGCAAACGGTTCTTCGCAAATGTAACAATGTGTCGCGCTACGGTATGCATCCCACTCGTCTCGCGTTAAATCTGTCATGGGGACATTAGCAGATAATATGTTATTTACACTATGAGCCAATTCTTTTAGTTGTTCGACGAACCACGCGACACAATCATTACTGCGGCGAAACCGATACATGGATAACGACGCATCGTACGAACATCGCATGTAATATCCAATGCTGAATACCTGGTGATGCTGGTATGTGTATGACGCATTGTCTGTATCCGATTCTGTTTTCCGCAGTACGCACTCCAAATCAGCATAGACGACGAAGGGAAGTCGTTCCTTGTTGTTATAATTCTCGAACCGGAGCCACTTGTCCTCGTTAGGTAATATTATGGCACAGTTATTCAACGCTGTGCAATCTATGCCGTGGGCATCCAACTTTTTCTCAGAACTAAAATAGTGTAAACACCTGTAAAAATTTAAACATGCTTTTATTTTATGTTTTAAATAAAAATTTATAAAGACATTTTATACAAGAATTATTACTTACCGATCGCAAATGTATTTTTTGTGTTCCTTTTTGCTCAATTGTAAGCTCACGAGGCGGGACAAATTTTTTATCCACGCGAAATGACCCATGTTGTCGTCACGCGGATCTTGCACGTATAATAAATTGACGTGCTTCTCTTTCTTCACGTCGGAGAGCCGCAACGGAAGAATTTTATATTTTTCGATTCTATCCTTTTTGATCCCATAAACGTTGACTGACACATTGTTGAGTCTCTCAAATTTTCCAATGTCTTTCAACGCAATTGGAAATTTCATATCTTCGAAATTTAGAATTGTACTGTAATGTGGGTATGATGTCACTCTTTCACTATGTTTCTCTGCGGGATGCAGAGCAGCGATTACCGACCACGCAAAGCATGCATTGTCAGTCGATTTCACGTTGATCACCGCTCTCTTCAGCATAATATCCTCCGGTAGTTGAACGTAACATCCCGCGTGCATAGGGTTATATTTATTTATGTTAACAGTCAGATTTAAGATTCGCGATAGCGCCCATCCGCTATCACGTTCTTGAAACTCTTCGAGCGACGCCAACGTGGGCTCGATAACGTGCCGCTCGTACCATTCGTTTAAGTCAGATGTTTGAAAAAGTCCATAATTTTTTGTATTTATACTTTTATTGTCACGTTTTTCATCCGCTACAAATTCACCATTAAACGCGGTGTTTACTTTTACACTGTCATGTATGTCTATTGCCTCTCGCACTCGCTCAAGCACAATGTCTTTGGCATCTTCTAAAAATTGGCGAGGTTCGATGTGACGCACGTTAATCACCGCACCTGTCAGAACGCGACTCTCGAATGCGGTATCTATTTCACGCCACTCAAGTCTCGTGTTATCACTAGTGCTCGCGTAATTACCGCCGACGTGCATAAAACGTCTTTGCAGTCGCGTTTTTTCACCCGCGAGTCGAGCAATTCTCGCCACCGAAGATTGTCTCTGTCCAACGGCAAACCGAGGACGCTTGGTACGATTGCGTTCCTCGAGCTGTTCGATGCATGCATCACATCGTTGCAACCACGCAAAAAATTCGCCCAATGTAGCAACTTTGTCAGCTTGTTCCAAGAGTTCGCGTTCCACTTGCTCGAAGTTTTCCATATTACAAATACACTTCGTTCACTATTCACTATTACGAATACAAATCGTTGAATAATTCGCGTTAATTTCGTTTTAGCACACGCACTCTCTGACTGACTGACCGCGACTGTTACTCTCTATCCTTTGTTCTAAGGGATGCTCTTGCCATATATACATTCTCTTGTTCACACTAACACAATCTTAAAAAGAATGCACCTGCAATTATCCTGACATGCTTATTTACTAGCGGCATTAGTTTTGTCGCCGATTTAAAACGTTGGGACATAAAAATATGCCATATGGTTTCCAATAAAATTGGTTGACACGTCGTAACACGTTTCCACAATGCGTGCTTCTCATTGGTTAAAAAAATATAAAATTTGGTATCAATTGTCACCGCTTCCTCATAAAGATCTCATATCGATATTTGCCTAGAATCGCTTCCTAATAAGACACCTTGACGACAAGTATCTAGGGGTAGAGTTTATTGCCGAAACCATGAGTTTTATTGCCAAATGAATACATTCGAACCCGTATTTTTGAGGGGACCGCAATAAAACCTGCTCTAGATACTTGTCACCAAGGTGCCACGTTAGAAAACGATCCTAGATAAATATCTACAATCTTCATCTGGGAAACTGATTTCGCAACTGCTGTTTTTTTTTTTAATATTTTTTACCCAAAGAAAACTTTAGCGTCTCATAGGCGCCAATTCTTTTTCCCAGAGATGGGTAGCAGCAAATACTTTTGTCTTCAAATTACACATTCAATTACATATTACTTTTATAATTTGTAATTGAAATCCATTTAATTATCCATTATTTTCAGCATTTGTAATTAAGTTCCATTTAATTACTCATTACTTTGAGCATTTGTAATGGATGTCCAAAGTAATTAAATTACACTATTGTAATGTAATTACATTTGTGTGATTTAATTACATTTGCGTGATTTAATTACATTTGTGTAATTTAATTATATTTGTGTAATTTAATTACATTTGTGTAATTTAATTACATCTGTGTAATTTAATTACATTTTAATTTTTATTCGAATTGAGTTAACGACAAAGAGAACGTGAGAGTGTACATACTGTACATACTGCAAAAATAATATATTGTGTATCTAGCGGAGAAAGCGACATTTTTTAGACGATCGTGAAGTTTGCCTTCTGCTTGGGCGGCAATCATACGAGTCTGAAAGAAAAGCTTTCTCCCATGCATAAAATATTTTTCATAAGTTATGAACTTATGTTAACTCAATTCGAATAAAAATTAAAATGTAATTAAATTACACATACAGACGTAATTAAATTACACAAATGTAATTAAATTACACAAATGTAATTAAATTATACAAATGTAATTAAATTACACAAATGTAATTAAATTACACAAATGTATAAATAAATTACACAAATGTAATTACATTACAATAGTGTAATTTAATTACTTTGAACATCCATTACAAATGTTCAAACAAATTAGTAATTCAATGGTGTTTAATTACAAATGTTCAAAGTAATGTGTAATTAAATCACATTTAATTATTCATTGTTTTGAGCATTTGTAATTTGGTAATAGTCAATTACAAATTCGCCCATCTCTGCTTTTTCCCATAGCACCTTATGGGATCTAAGACATATATAGAGGGGTTGCAGACGAAAATGCAGAGTCAGTTCACCAGAAAACGTATTCCGTATAAGCAGTGTATTAAGTAGTGCAGTGAAATGGCTGAAAACGTTTTCGAAATAAATGACGAACCCATGGATATGGTTGATCAAATTTTTGAAGAAGCTGCAATTGAAATCGATCGATTAATGGCAGCGCAAATTAACAACAACGGCGATCATCGTGACAATGCCGACGATTTCGACAACGACAATGCTGACGATGACAACGATTCCAGCGAAGATGATGAAACGCTACCTGACGATTCAGACTACAAAAGTGATCAAAGTGAGGACGAAACAGACGTTACTGAAAAAACATTTTCATATGGGAAACTTCGGTCGCTGCATTTTCAGCGAAAAGTGTGCGTCATTTATTTTTATTTTTCACCATGGGCAATATGCACAGAATGCACAATACAAATGTCTGATACCGACTATGGATCCCTAACAGCAACCAGAGAGCATAAAACGGAATACCTCGGCTTTATAAACCATCGGATTTGTACCAATTGTCAGCTTTCACTATACCAAATATTCCCGTGCAACATGTGCCCCGTATGCATTCAATAAATAATTCGAGGTATGTATATTTACGTTAACTAGCGCTAACACATATCTTCTGTTAAATGCTGCAAATAAAAAAATTTTTCTATTTTTCTTTTTTCAGAAAACAATTCAGTGCTGCTTTTAAGAATCCGCCAGGTAGTCGTCGTAAGGGTGCCTTCGAACAGCCGTCGGGTCGCTACCGTGAAGTGTTACCTTCAAGCAGACGCTGGGGCCCGCCATTGATTTAATTTAATTTTATTATTTAATAGTGATAAATATTTTTTAACCAGTAAAAACTGTGTTATAAACTTATTGCTTTTAATAAATTTCAATTATGTAAATATACACAATGTAAATATACACATAAACACAAATATTTTTATATATTTTATTATAATTGTAATTATTATAAAATACAAATAAAATATAAATATTATAAAAGAATAAATCACAAATATTTATTTACTTATATATAACGCGTTATTTTAAAATAAGAGATAATATAATCATTATATATATAGGTGAATAGGATATTACCGCGATAGGTGGGAGCGAGAGAATAGTATCCCAGACGGGTCGGAGTTAGAGCGAAAATAGTACCATGATAGTGGGAGTGAGAAAATAGTACTGAGATGGGTGGGAGTTAGAGCGAGAATAACATCGTGATGGGTGGGAGCGAGAACATACGATTTGAAAAAGCGAGAGAAGGAAAGTGCACGAAAGAGCGAGAGAAGGGAGCGCATGAAAGAGAAAGAGCGAGAGGATAGGTACCGCAACGGGTGGGAGTATAGTATTGGGCGCATAGACATCTAGTTCTAGACCGAGGATTGTCCCAAATTTCATGAGTGTTGGTAAGGCATACCTGTGTGCGGGAGAGAAGAAAATACCTGTTATATCGTCCGTCCCTTTTCAACGTCTCCGTTTATTCTTTTCTACGTATGCCTATACCCCCATCCTGAAACGAGCAGGCCTGACTGTGTGCATGCAAGGATAGTATTGTGAGGGATGGGGAAAGTGTGAAAAGAAAATCAAAAAATATATAAGGACAAAAATATATTTAATACATTTATTATTGTTCTACATATTAGTACATATTTATAAAAATATAACAAATATTTTAATAATTAAATCCAGAACTCTTGGTCTGGATCCATGAGCGGCATCATGTCAAATAGACGCCGCAAGTCAAACACGTCCGCCATTCCAAACTGTCCATACGAGTGGTCAAGAAAATCATCGTTCCATTGTCTATTGTTATTTCGAAAATATCTTTTCCAGAATTTTTCTTTTATATTAATGTATCCGTGTATACGGATATCTTCAGGATAAATTGTATGCTAAAAAAAATTATATTTTTTAAAAATTGTTTTATATTTAATTACATATACTTTTTAAATATATATTAAAACTTACTTGTTGCCCTATGGGCTCGCGAATGGAAATCAATCCGCCTCCTCCTAGGGGAATGGTTGTAACAGTGCTGCTACTAGGTATCTCTACATCTAGTCTATTGTAGAGTAAGACCCGCTGCTGCGGCGTCCCGTCTACGTACACGTACTAAAAAAAATTATTATTTACTTGTTTACACATTGCACTGCACATACACTTGCACTAACTTATACTTACACCTTGAGTAGGATATTCAATTGTTACCGGTTGCATCTTGAAACTATACTGAAGAGGTTCGACAAAATGAAACTTACTGCGGTCTCCAAAAATACGGGAAAATGCATCCCTACTCTCTATGTGACATCATAATCATCTCCTACACCACTATGTACCTTCCCGCAGACAGAAGTATCCAAGGGTCATAACAATAGAAGGAAATGATGCCTCAATAAAAATTTAGCGCCGACGAGACATTAAAGTTTCTTTCTTTGGCAAAAAATATTAGGAAAGTGACAGCAGCAAAAATCGGTTTCCTAATAAAAATATCACATTGACATTTATACGGTTGTTTTCTAATGAGTGTCAAGTATCTAGAGCAGGTTTTATTGCAGCTCCTTCCCCAAAGAAGAAAAAGGTGCTTATTGTGAAAAAATCGGCACCGACGAGGCAAACAATATTAGATAAACGGCAGCCTGAAAAATCGTTTTCCTAATAAAGATTATCGATACTGATCTAAGGTCGTTTCCTAATGAGACACCTTGTTGACAAGTATCTAGGGCAGGATTTTATTGCGGTCTCTTCCCCCTCCCACCCCAAACGGACCCTTATGCGGTCCGGTTCTTCCCCCGCTTCCGCGTGACGTCATCCCCCGCGCCAACAAATATCCCCCGCGCCCCGCACCCCGCTCGTTGCCCCATGGAGCGATACCGGCCTCTTATACCTACTTAGATACGCTTAGTTTTTAAGATAGAAGAAATTTATAGCCCCTTTTCAGTTGCACTGCTGCAATAAGTTGTAAAGTAAAATATACCCTAAAAAAAACTATTATATTAGGTAAATTGTCTTACTATCCTATTGTTTTATTGTCTTCTCTACACAAATAATGATATAAAGTAAATGCGCCAATTATAAGAATATTTATACAGAATTTATTTATTATAATTTTTTATTAAAATATTTAATAATAAACGGACTTGATGATCAAATAATTGAATGATTAAAATCAACTAACGGGATTATAGTGAAGCAAAAACTTGGCGTGCCCGGGTCGCATTTTTTCAATATTTCCAAGACTATGTTATTGATATCAATAAGTATACCTATATACAAGAATGCGAAAAATGTGACTTGGGTTTTGTTTTACTATCTATCAGTTTTTGCTTGATTATCTGTTATTATTGATAACATTTCCATTTTTTTAAATAACTTTTTGATAGATTTTATAAGATTTTTTAAAGTCTTTTTATTAAATATATTTGGCTAATTGATCTCGTCCCATTTTTAAATGAGTTTAAATAAAATTTTTAATGCATTATTATTTTTATTATTTTATTTGTACAAATAATTTAAATAATTTTTTAATAGAGTTTATAAGATTTTTCAAGTCTTTTTTTCAAATATACTTGTCCAATTGTATTGATCTTGTCCTATTTTTGAATGCGTTTATGTACTCGATATATTTTCTTTGTAAAATTTTTGATGGGTTATCATTTTTTCATTATTTTATTTCTATAAATAATTTCCATATTTTTATTGTTTAACATTGATGGTTCATTGCGTTTTAACGACCCGGGCAAGTTTTTGCTTCACTATAATCCTGTTAGTTGATTTTAATCATTCAAATATTTGATCATCAAGTCCGTTTATTATTAAATATTTTAATAAAAAATTATAATAAATAAATTTTGTATAAATATTCTTATAATTGGCGCATTTACTTTATATCATTATTTGTGTAGAGAAGACAATAAAACAATAAGACAGTAAGACAATTTACCTAATATAATAGTTTTTTTTAGGGACGTACACACTTGGCGTCTTTTTTTACCTTTTTTAAAAGAGGTAATTTTGTTCGGATATCACGCATTTTGTAGTGTCAGATATTTCATTTCTTTTTATAATATTTATAAAAATCCTTAAGACAATTTTAAAATCTATATCTAATTAAAGATCGAGATTCAGATTGAATTAAAATATTTAACAAAACAAAGTTATATTGGTTTTATTTTTTTTCTGATTACATATTAATTCATTTTCATAATATGCCTATTATATCATAGATATAAATACGGCTGTGTCCAATTTGAAGATTAGTATAACACTATGTGTGTAATACAACCAGTAAGTATATTACACAAAATTTTCATTTTTTATTGGAAATAAGTATTTAGAGATAAGTTAATATTTTGTGTTGTGGTTTATTTTTAGTTATTATATTAAAAGAAAGAGAAGAAAAAATACTTTATTTGAACCTAAATTAGAAGAATAAGAAAAGAAAAATGAGTGAACGAGTACGGAAAGAGAAAAAGAGAGGGAAGAGGAGAAGAGAGAGAAAGAGAAAGGAAGGAGGGGGAGGAGGAGGAGGAGGAGGAGGAGGAGGAGGAGGAGGAGAGAAGGAGGGGAAGGAAGAGAGAGAAAGGGAGAGAGGGAGAGAGGAAGGGAGGGAGGGAGGGAAGGAGGGAGGGGGGAATTGAAATAACATTGTGTAGTAATGTCTATACATATACATATGTGCATGTATGTACATATATATGCATTTGTGTGTATTTTATCTCTCTCTCTTTGTGTACGTAATTCTTTCTCTAAATATTGTATTATATAATATAATTAGAATCAAAGGTCGGAAATAACAGTGTAGTCAACAGAATATATTTACTCGAAGATACCAAATATAATGTAGTTTAAAAAAAAGATAGAATAAAGTGAATGGTTTATTCTTTTACAATGTATTGAAATATGTAAAAAGCATGAAATCTTGTCTAAAACAATACAGACTATGTCACCCAGCTGGCCTGCCGATGACATGGTCACAAGCTGCAATGTCGATGATATGTTTATATGGATATCCAAGGATGATCTGTACGTCTTTGACTAGTATTCATAGTCGAATCTTATATTTAAGATCATCTTAAGTACTTTCTTAAGATGCCATCAGCCAATCACAGAGTCGCATCTTAAGACATTGCTTGAGACAATCTTTAAATAAGATTCGACTATGAATACCAGCCTTAGTTTAGTAACTCATGCATTCTATGCAAGCCGGATATATAGATAAGGCACAAGAATATACCAATAAAGCTTTTAGTCAAATCGAAAAACTAAAAAGTAAGTATTTAAATATTTTGTTGTTTCCGAAACAATTTATTATAAATAATAAAATTCTCTCCATACATTCACAAAGATCACATTAAAAAAATTTGTTATTTGTAGCTAAATTATAATTATAAGTTTATAATTATGATTATTGTTCTTTTACAGTTATTGATAATAAATCTATTTTGTCCGTGTTTCACTTACAGCTCTTGAAACATACATTCATGTGTCAGCTTGTAATAAGGGAAACAAAAGTGTGGCTCTTATTGTGAATGTGGTCTATAATGGCCTTTAAGTAACATAGGCTGTCACATACAAAGTTAACAAACTTGAGAAATTTCCGTAAAAGCCACATGTTTATTTCTCATTACAAGCTGGCACATAATTATATGTTCCAAGAGCATTAATTAAAATATGGGCAAAATATGTTTATTATCAACAACTGTAAAAGAACAATCAATATAATAATAAATGTACCATTACAATTTAACTACAATCTTAATTGTAAAATAGCAATAAATATAATGCTATATTAAATTGATGCAAAGAGAATGAAAAGTAAAATATAGGAAGATGACATGTCGCTCCATATTTGAAAAGTCAAGTTATAGTTATTTTGAAATCTTTCATCTCATGTATGCTTTGATTTACAAAAAAATAAGTTAGAGAATCAAAAATATAAATAAAAATTTTAAATGTAATCTTTGTAAATGTATAAAAAGGATTGTATTAATTAGAATAAATTGTTTCGGGAACAAAGTATTTAAGTACTTACTTTTTAATTTTCGATTTGATTAAAAACCTTATCTTTCTGTGGCTTATCCAGCTCGCATAGAATGCATGACAATTATTAAATAGACAGATGTAGAGGTAATCTTTGGCATCCATCTGCAATATTACAGCTTGTGGCCACTTCATCGGCAAGCCAGCTAGGTGACACTAGCCTATATAATATGTTGTAATAATTTGAAACAAGATTTTACATATTTCACCTATTTCAAAATCTAAAAAAGATGGTTGTACGATTTAAGAGTTGCAATACAATATTTTTTAAAACAAAAATGTAACAGTTGTAACTATTCCATTACCTGGCCTGCCATAAAATAATGGCATACTTGAAAAACTAACAAGTACATCTTCAAATAATTCTTTTGATATTATTTTGATATCCTTTTGATTTTATGAATTACCCTGTCAATTCTCTATATGATAGTTCACTCAATTTAAAAGGGGATAAATTGATTTCACGGAGGTTACCTCCGTGAAATCTTATCAACAGCAACACACACTGTAAATTCCGAGCTTTGATATTTTACTCATTCACTCTTTTCTTTTCCTATTCTTCTTCCGGTTTAAATCAAGTGTTTCTTCCTCTCTTTAATAACTAAAAATAAAACAACACAAAGTATTACTCTTATCTCAGAATACTTATTCCATACAAAAAATAAAAATTTTGTGCAACTTATCTGATTATACAACACAGTGTTATCCCAGGTAGCAAGGTGACGTTAATACGACGTCAATAATTCGTCATTTAAGGTCGCAGACGTCATGTTACCAAATTAAGACGTAATAGTAACGTCATTTTTTGACCTATTAATTATGTCAGTCATTTATCCATCCTACAACGTATTTCCGACGTCATATTCTTGACTAATTAATAACGTCAGTTAATTGATCATTTTACGACGTATTAATAAGATTTTATTAGTGACTAATTACTGACGTTAACTATAATTCTTTGTAATAATTGACGATTTGACCTCAAATGACAAATTATTGAGGTCTAGTGGACGACACCTTGCTACTATCATTATTTAAAGATTGATTAATAAACAACATTATTAAAATTAATATAATATTTTATATAATTAATACTATCAATATTTTAGAATCATCCCAGGCAGCACATAATATTTATGATAAATATTTATTAATATTTATTAATATTTACTTTTTCAAAATATTATATAAATATTTTACACATATTTTATATATACGAAGAAAAAAATCTTTATTCAACATATTAAAATATAGATTAAATATTTTATATAATATTTATGGTAAATAAAAGATAAAGATTTGTATAAGTAATATTTTGTAAATATTTATAAATATTTCATAAATATTTTTATAATATTTATGATAAATCTTTATGATTTGTCAAACCTAAGACCACAAAAATATTTATAAAATATTTGGATTAATATTTATAAAATATTTAAATAAATATTATAAATATTTTATAAATATTGCGTTTTGTCTGAGGTATAATTTAGCTTTATCAAAAAAACAGAGCAAAAACATATTTCTATAAGTTATTCCACATGTTATTTTGCATATGTAAAAATCAGGAAAAAAACTGTAAATTTATATTTATTTATAAAAATATTAGTTAACTACAAGTTTCATGTTTCTCGCATCTATTGAACTGATCTATAACAAATATGTATTCATGATCATCAACTGTTCATGGATCATTACAAAGGGCTAGGTAGCGTACGATCTTCGAAGTCGAGCAACGTCGACGGCGGTTCAGAGTTGGATGGGTGACCGCGGAAGTTAGGCAATTCCAAACGTGACTATGGTGTGGTGGGTCGTGATGCTTGTTGAGAAACAACGTAGATTTTTTTTTACATTATAATTATGTTATTTCGATATTTTCATAATGCAAGTACTGCATATATAGGACATGTACTCGAAATATTTTCTAAAACGTCAAAATAACGGCTTTTACTACCTGGGATAGTCATAAAAATGACGTTAAAATGTCGTCTTTATTAAATGTAATCTAAAAACCTATGTTTTGTCATAAAAATAACAATAAAATACCGTCAAATGTACGATACTAGCTTCTTGAAAATGACGTCAATAATATGAAAATAATGACGTATTTTTGACGTCAATATATGACGTCGTTAAGATGAGACAAATGTACGTCAGTTTTACGACATTTAGACGTCATTTTATCTCGACATTATGACGTCTGGTTCGTCATAAAATGACCAAAAAATGCCGTCAATTAGACGTCACCTTGCTACCTGGGATACTAATCTTCAAATTTAGGCACAGCCGTATTTCCCTCCACGATAAAATGCACGATGTAATATGCAAATTATGCATAAAACTAAAATCACAACTAACCTCGCGCACATCACACGTCTCTAACCTCGAACTGTCACTCGATCGACACGCGGCACAACGCGGCGCACAGTGGGCTGGATCGCCAACTAAACGGTCAAAAGTCAATAACTTCTTACGTATTGAATAAAAATGATTGCAATTTTGTATTTAATTATTTTTAAGGTCACTGTTAAAGAATATGACAATTGACAAAAAACAAGATGGCGGCTTTAATATGGCGCGCATAAAATTAATGAAAAATGTATTTAAATTACTGTTATGTCCAGCCTTATGGGATTTTAACTCTTTTATTTGATAGGAGGAATATTTCAGAGAGAACAAGTAAGGCAGGGAAGAACGTAACAAACACGTAGAATTCTCGTAGGCACACAAATTAAGAAAGGGTAGGTGCCTCGGGTTGAACGCACTTTTTATGACTCAACAATATAGGTCAACGTGCCAATAGGCCCGCTATAACCCGTTTCAAGTCCTGCGTCCCGGTTCAAGTTTTGAGTCAACGAATTGAATCGCTTTAACTCGGGATCGGACCAAATGCTATCTCTGTTCGGGAGGGGCGAGGTCGTTGAAACTTAAATGAATGATGAAATTAAAATTAACAAAAATATTTATTCTAATAACAAATAAAAATGAAAATAAAAAGAAAATACAAATAAGCGCTGAAGTCGTGGTTTGACATTTTTGTAATTTTAATTGTAATTGTAATTTTAATTTTTTTAACTCCGTGGTAGTATAATACACGGCCAACTTGGTGATCAACTTAGCCTTTGCAAAATTGCAATTCAATTATTTTTTAAAGTTGCAAATAGTAGCAAGAACTGTTTAATTCTACTGTTTATGTAAAGCTTGAAGAACATTTTGCAAGTTGACTCAGCATGTTAGCTTGTGTTAGTCTTTTGTAATACATTGATTTATATTATGCAACTTAACCTATTCTCTTGAAGTTATAGCAAGTCAAACATTTTTAAACTTTTACGTAGACAATAAAGTAAAATTTTTTATGCCACTTTTGACAACTCTAAAAAATAATTGAATTTTACATTTGTGATTGGAATCTCGTAATAAGGACATTAGAAAATATAGAAAAAATTATACTCAAAAATGTTTGCGAGAAAAAACTAATGAAACATTTTCAAGAGACTTCTACTTTCTTCCAATCCATATATCTCATAATTAACAGTTGCTAATATTAAAACAAAAAATAATTTATTAAATGATGTAAAACAATTTTTAATTTTGGAACATGAGTATAACTAATTTTATTAAGGTATATAATATAAATATAATGTAATTTTAACAAACTTTCATTAATTTTATGCGCTCCATATTAAAGTCGCCATTTGTTTTTTAACAATTATCATATTCTTAAACAGTGACCTTAAAAATCATTAAATACAAAATTGCAATCATTTTTATTCAATACGTAAGAAGCTATTAACTTTTGACCGCTTATTTGGCGATCCAGCCCGCTGTGCGTCGATCCAAGTTTTGAGTCAACGAATTGAATCGCTTTAACTCGGGATCGGACCAGGTGCAGTCTTTGTTCGGGAGGGGCGAGGTCGTTGAAATTTAAATAAATGATGAAGTTGGTGTAAAATTAACAAAAGTATTTATTCTAATAACAAATAAAAATAAAAGAAAACACAAATAAGCGCTGAAGTCGTGGTTTGACAATTTGTAATAACGGTATAATCAAATTTAAAATGCATAGTGAGTATGTATATAGTTTGTGACGTGGCGCGTCCGGTCGCGCTCGTCGCAAGGGCGTAAATCCGACCGAGGGGGTCGGTCTGGGGCTCCTCCTCGCCGAGCCGAGGGGGACGCGACTTTGTTTTACTTATTTTCTTTTTTTTGTTTTCGTGGTACCGTATTAGGATATTTAGAATTTAAGGCGCCGAGTGAGGGCTCACTTTTTATTGTACAAAGAACGGAGGAGGAGCAGCCGTCGAGGGAATAGTATCGCGAGCAAGCGACAGTAGGCGAGGTGCCCCACCAAGAGTTTCCCCGCCGAGCCGTGCGTCGAGCCCCGCTGCTTGTTACCGCCCTGAGCCGCAAGGATACCGTTGCCGCAAGTAAACCGTGGCAGCCAGGATACCGCATGGTGACATAAAAGATTCTTGGGAGGAATCACGCCGAGGGCACGCCATCGGGCTGCAGACCGGGAGAGCGACCGTCAAACTGTCAACCGCCCGCCACCCAGATCGGTTCGGTCACGGCATGGCCAGCCGGACCAATCGAAAACGGCAGAGCCAAAGCGCTCTCATCGGCAGAAGTCGTCACGCGCGCACCACGAGGCATTTGGAGAAGCGATGCGGCGCAGCATGGGATCGAGGCGTGCGGACCGACCGAAAATCGAAGCACGCACATGCGCGGCGGCTCGAGCCGGCCGGCGCGGGACCAGGGCTCCTCACTGTTCGGCGAGCCGTATCAGCGAGAGTTTCGACTAGGACGAGCCCCAAGATACCGCCATAGTTACCGCTACGGACTTCGAAGACTAGGACACCGTTCACTTTGTAAGGCCATCACTCGGTAGCTATCGATACGTAAGGTTCGGATAAGGCGGTCAACCCTCGTGCGGGACCGGATCCCGGATACCGTTTTAATTGTGATATCGGTCATCCGAAATCCGATACCGTTGGTGCTATTGTTTTTAGTGTACAATAACTCGAAGCAAAGAGTAGAGTTTTGTGGCCGAACGAGGGCTCGGACCGACCGGCCCCGAATATTTGATAACGTGAGTACGTCCCTCTCGGACTACGCCGGTGCCGATAGTCATAGTTATATTAGAATCATTGTTACCGCGAATTGTTTCCGCAATTAGTAATTTTGTCTCTGTTTGAGCGGAGAGCCTCGTCGGCCTTCCGCCTCGTATTATCAATTTTATAGTTTCCGCATTTTTGTGTCTATAATTCGTTTCCGTCTCTATCAAAGTTATATCCGTGAATTAATTGTGAAGACACTTTGAGTAAAGCTCATTGTTGCATTGTTGCCGTTTTCGCTATCACTACAGAAATACAACATAATTCTTTAATTGTTTAACAAGTTGAGTACCGAATCTTTCTACGACCTGCCTCGATCTGACATCTCCACACTTTCCGTCTCAAAAGAACCACGCCACTCTACCGTCTAGAATAAAGAGCTACCGGCACTTGTGACGCTTTCTAGTTGGTTACCGCATTATCGCTAATTATTGTGTGGCGCGAGAAGTCGCGCCTGGCGCTCAAACATTTAGAGCATTGGGAAGTTACCGTTTCTGCACGTTACCGCTATCGTGTCGAGAGCAATCTCGCCTGATAGATTTGGGGGATACCGTATACAAGTTACCGCTATCGTATCGAGAGCAATCTCGGTCGATATATTGGGGGATACCATATGCAAGTTACCGTTATCGTTTTGAGAGCAATCTCGATCGATATTGGGGGATACCGTATGTAAGTTACCGATACCGTATCGAGAGCATCCTCGAGGAATATTGAGGATACCGTTCTCGTAAACTATCGCATCCAACTAAGAAAGCGTTTCGCATTACCGTCTATAAAGATTCTCGTTTAATTGGGCGTAGCCCCCTCGGACCTGGCGGTTCCCGGGGGAAAGCAACGTTGCAAGTTGTACAAATATTAAATAAGTATGTGGTGGGCGGAGAAAGGAAAACAAGATGTTGTAAGCCGATTACAACTATATCTATTAAAATTGCGACACGCATCTTTCGAAAGACGTTGCAAGAAACACCTCTTTCGAAAGACGCATAAGAATCCGCCGCGCTCACGGAAGCCCCAATTAACTTCCGTGAGATTACAACAGCGCACTCGGAAGCAGTTCGTATCGCCCTAGAAATAGGCCCTACGCTGCAAAATCAAACCGCAAGGCTACCGCGTTTCGATGTCGAAACGCTTAGCCTCGCGGAAGCTATCGACGTCCGGTCACTGGCCCCCGAAATTGTGCCAGATATCATAATATATAAACGCGACCACGCCGTGACCGGGCGGAGAGTATCATAACAGCGACCGAGCATCGTCGCATACCGTAAACCTTATCGCGAGTGTTACGTGACATCAACACAGCTGATTGTAAGCGCAAGAAACAGAAATAAAGACAACGAACAAGCACGTAAGAAGCGTCTTCTTTTCTCTCATACACCGAGCCGAATCTTCACCCTTTGGGTCCTAACCCTTCAGGCAGAACGATCCCAACTACCGACGGGAAAGAATTCCCAAAACGAGCAAACGGTCACAATAAAGAGATTTTTGTTTTTTTTTATTCTATAGTATTAACGGTAAACGCGGAGCAAAGAAATAGACGAAGAGTTTATTAAATGGTTACATGGAGCAAACAGAGATGCTTAAAGTTGTAAGAGGATAAAGAATAACGTAGGAGAGAGTGGGGGTGGAACATCTTCGAGTTTTGGGAAACTGATCGGAGAGTTTGATGGAAAAGCATGAGGGGAAGGAGAACGAGCTTGAGATCCGCATATTGGTTCGTGTGAATGAGTATGAACTTGAGATTCGCACACGGAAGCCTCAGGTTCGTGTGAATGTGTATAAACTTGAGATTCGCACACGGGAGCCTCAGGTTCGTGTGAGTGTGGGGGAATTATTTATAAATAATAGGAGGGTGTCTTAAAGAATTAAAACGGAAGGGAGTAGATGAGTAACGTAAAAACAAAGAAAGAAATTGTGATAGTGGGACTTACTCATTACTGATTCTCGAACAAATTCGTCGGAATCGAAGGGCTTTCTTGATCGGATGGAACGGCACTAAAGTTTACTTGCGCACTGATTCTACATGATTACTAATTAACTGACTAACTCTTTTACTCGTTACTGTGAATCGAACTGCGAACTTTGAACTGTACTGCACTCACAACTGATGATACTTATTGACCAACTAAGGGCCACCACACAAACTCTTCCATAACGCGTTACGTTACGTTAAGTACTCCATACGAACCTAAGTTGTACTTAAAATTTAACTTAAATCAACGCACAAAGAAATCTTTAACGTAAGAACTTAAGAACTTACGTTAAAAGTTTCTTTGTGCGTTGATGTAAGTTTAATTTTAAGTACAAATTTAGGTTTATGGAGCACTTAAAGTAACGTAACGTGTTACGAAAAAGCTTATGCGGTGGCTCTAACTAACTACTGACGTAACTCTAAAAACTCTAAACGTAACTGAACTCTTCTTCAAGATTTGGTTTTATATATACACGGTTCTACAGAGGGAAAATCCAGATGTGGGTGGTTCAAATATTCTAACTGGTAGGACTCTTTTTCAGGATTGTGTGGGTGAATTCTAAGTTTTCTTATTGGAGAAATAGTTTTTCCTCTTTGCCCAATCATACGTTGAGTAATTCGTCGAAAGTTTCTGTTTTCTCCCACATTCCTTTAATTTTATCGAAGGAATCCGACCTATCGCATAGGTTATTTTCCCTTTGGGTTTAAGAGATAAATAATTTTTTTCTATCGTGCTAGACATGCTACGGTATGGGTTGCAGATGGAGAAAACGGTTATTTATTTTTGGCTTATGTTTAGATACTTTATTGCTCATTTTTTGTGAGAAAACGTGAAACTTTGTTTAGATCCCATGTTTATTTTTGAATTTCTATCTTCAGAATTTATTATTTATTGACTCAATATTCAAAAGGAGTCGGAATTATCAACTTGGTCGTTTCGTCCATCCGTGTTTGTCATTACGTTTCTAACAGACTAATCCTAAACGCATAAAAAATTATCGGAGACCGTTGAAACGGAATTTTTTTTGTAAATTATTTGTTTTTCTGATGAAGAGAAATCGTGGAGTCTGCCGGACGTAACATTACCATACAAGCTCTCCACTCGTGTAACAAATTTTAGAATTGCTGCTTTTGCAATATCAAACTCATGTGTCGTAATTTTATCTTTAAGAAATATGTACATACTGAAGGTAAGTAAAAACCAATGTTTTATATATTTAGGAGGCATTAAATTAACGACGTACGGTATAGAATAATATAAAAAATAATTCTTCCATTCTAAAGCTTTCCATAGTTTTCTGTCGTTAATGGATCTCGGAGTTTTAGTGATTTCAGAAAGTGGTTTAATTCTTGTCAGCTTGCGATAAAATTCTAAACGAAATTTACGTATATATAATGGTTTATTACGGTACGATGAATTAAACCAAGCATCAGCAAAAGTACGCACAACACCTAAAAGCACACAATGCATATAATCTGGGACAAATAAAGAAATAATATTGAATATAGGCATTGTCATAAATATTAAAGGCTCCTTTATGCTTCACACTGATTTCTTTGATAACAGCTTCCTCGTAATCGGCTTCATGTTGTCTTATATTTCGTAATAAATTTATACTTCCACAATACTCGTGTATAACCTGCTCCAATTGATTTGACTCTTTGACCCTTGTTAAGGCAAAATGAGCAACCAAAATGACCATTAAACTGTTTCATATTTTGTAAAAGAGGTCTAGCAACCGAGTCTGCTGAAGCAAGTAATACATGAATTTTTACAGTAACAGGATCTCTGTACAGAAGAAACTTACATATTCATTGTGAAGGCAAATTAATTCTTGTACAAATGGCTTCAAAAAGATTAGTTTATTGTGCAAAATGGAATAAACTAATGTCTAAAATTAACATCTAAATTCGACTTTTATTGGCAATTTAACACATATTAATTTAAAATTATTTAAATTTACTAAATGCCAATTAAAATTTACACTACTGTTAAGTAAAATCAAAATCCTATAAAAGAACATCATTTAAGACTTACTTTTAAATACTTTACAAATCTATGAAGCTTCTTCCCAGAAAAGTATGCGGCCGTTTATTAATATATACTTAATGAACAAATGCAGAAATATAATTGATTATTATATACCATGCACTAAATTTACATAAAAAATCAATCATACATAGATTTTTTAAGGTATTCTGATGGTCTGATTTTACTAAACAGTAATATATTCAATAAAACTTCCATTTCAAGTAATATAACAACACAACACTTGGATAATCAAATATTTTAAGTAATCAAGCCACAGAACGTTAATTTTTTTAAACCATCATTGCTCGGATAATTGAAGATCAAACTGCATTAAATATAGTTTTATTTCGCTTTTAATGAAAATATATGCGTTCTACCAAA